>NC_134110.1:69130000-69180000 GCF_040939455.1 Microcebus murinus
ACACCCTGTAATGTTCACATAATGACAAAATCACCTAGTGATATATTTCTCAGAACTTATCCCTGTTGTTAATTGAGGTGACTGTACTTCAAAATGGTTCTTAAAAACTTTAAAAATGTTCACATGGAGATGATATGTTTGTTTTATTACTTTATGGCACATGATATCCAAGCTTTTTATTTACTGAGGAGGAAAAAGAGTTTGAAAGAAATTGAAAATAGATTGCCCGCATGGTCATCTTTACTAATTACAAAGGGTTTATTTTTAACATTGCTATCACGTAGGGAGTCATTTCCACTGTTACAGTGAGTGGTATGTGCTTCTCTTTAGCGATTACCCTTGTCTTTTATACCTTGTGTAGAAATATGCTTTGGTATTATTATGAGATGGTTCCTTGATTTAATACTCTCAGAAAATGAATTTGAGTTGCAAGTAGCAAGTCCTGGTCCCTGTCCCTAGTACTTTAGAGGGCTTTTTTTTTTTTTTTTTTTTTTTAATGCTCTTAGGCACAAAGATTGAGGTAGCTGGGACCCCCTGTATTCAGAAATGCTTTTAACCTGTGATGGTTTAATCAGTGTACACAGTACCTGGTTCCTACAAATAAAATTCTTGTGTTGCAAAGGGATTTATTTTATTGGTCTTTCCTTGAATTTCAAGAGTTAAAATTATTGGAGATGAGTGCTGTTCACTCTTTCCCTAATAATCCACTTTCTTCCTCTCCGCTTCCTAAGAAAATAATAAAAATAAAAGAGAAAAAGCACCAACAACCAGGATTTATAATGTCAGAGTAAGTTTAGAGTAAAGTGTTGTCATAGGCTTTCATTTTAATGCCTTTCTATGTGTGAAATTCCCTCTTTTTTTTTTTTATTACATTTGAGATTGCCAGAGTTACCTATCAGCCTATCAATAAGACTGTTCTGAGTCTTTATTCAAAGTGCTGGCCTAGGCAATGAGTGAGATTGACTGGTACACAGGATTTCTTTTAATGTTAAATACTTATGTTCCTTAGAATAAAGTTGATACAAAGAAAACAGATTACTTTTGTAGACCACTGGTGTGTGCTGCTTTGTGCATGAATTCCAACTGGAATATCTGACCATACCTAGGCCATTTCTTAAATATTGTATGAATCTGATGATTATTAAAAATAATCTCTATGTTCATCTCTATATTTTCATTTGAAGTTAGTATTTGACTAATGATATTTAAGATGAGATTAGCCTATTGGATCTCTGTGAGTCACTAAGTACAAAACTGAATGTGTCAGGGAGCCAACTGTGTAGTGTATTTCCCTTACCCTCAGTCTTCCTTGGGGAAAACAAAAGTTCTTATGGTTGGAGCTAGAACCTCACATGCTGTAGAATTTATATTATATTTGAGTATAAAGAGGCCTTAAAAAAAATAAGTGCCACTCCCATTGATTGTTATCCCTGAGGAAGTGGAAAACAGGTGAGGAAATACACAAAGGAAGGACATCTTACCCCAGGGGCAGTCAAGGCACATTGTCGTCCTGTCCCGAGAACTGTGCAGTGAATGGAATGTGTGGCGTGCACTTGACGTTTTGATGTAGTTGCATTGCATACCATGCTCCAGCGTTCGACAGGCGGACTAGGTCGATGGGTCGGGAGTCTTCCTGTCCGTGCTCTCATCCCTGTCATGCCCTTGCAGGCCAACTTGCCCCTGCTGCAGCGTGAGCTCCTCCACTGCGCAAGACTGGCCAAACAGAACCCCGCCCAGTACCTCGCCCAGCACGAACAGCTGCTTCTGGATGCCAGCACCACCTCACCTGTTGACTCCTCAGAGCTGCTTCTCGATGTGAACGAAAACGGGAAGAGGCGAACTCCAGACAGGTGAGGGGGGGAGGAGAACCCCGCACGCGCCGACGCCTTTTCCTCGTACTTAGGGAACCAAGATATCTTTCGTGTCACATCTAAACTGCTGGCCCATGTCTCCAGCAGGATGGCGATAAGCCAGCGTGGCCATCTTGGGATGCTTGCTCTGGCCTGGGATTTTACAGAGCTTTGAATCTCTGGCCTGTGTCAGTTCAGCTTTTGTGCAGATGAAACTTTGCTGCTTGCAGTATTAAAGCTAATAGGTGAAGATGAATGATTTTTCAAGTGTTCCAAATACTACTGATGATTCTCGTTTATTAGGTAATTAAATCTAACCACATGTTTTACACTTTAATATTCTGAAATTTGCTGTTCTCAGTTTTCTTAAAACACGATGGTTTTGAAAGCTGGTCTGTATGTCAGTAAACACAGAACAGTAACTATATGTTTTCTGTATGAACCAAAAGAGATTTTCTCGGAAGCTAGATGAACCGAATGAGAATAAGAGCATATAATAGAGCTAATAGGTGGTATTTTTGCTGAAATTTTTATTTATCAGTTACTATTTATTCTGTTAGATACTCTGCTCTTCTGAGAATTCTAAGAAATGTAAAATAAAGCCCCCTCTCCATTAAACCATACAAAGTAGTTGTTGAATAAGGCATACACATGAATCTTCCCTTGTACCTTAATTAAGATAATTTTCATGGACAGTTCATCCTCATATATAATTATTTCCTGATATAGGAATGCAAAATCTGATTAGCAGCATTTTGCATAGTATTTGTAAAATATGGAAAACTTAAAAATGAAACTATATTCAAAAACTTATTTAGCCGGGAGTGGTGGCTCATGCCTGTAATCCTAACACTCTAGGAGGCCAAGGCGGGCAGATTGCTCAAGGTCAGGAGTTTGAAACCAGCCTAAGCAAGAGCGAGACCCCCTCTCTACTATAAATAGAAAGAAATTAATTGGACAACTAATATATATATATATAGAAAATATTAGCCGGGCATGGTGGCACATGCCTGTAGTCTCAGCTGGTCGGGAGGCTGAGGCAGTAGGATTGCGTGAGCCCAGGAGTTTGAGGTTGCTGTGAGCTAGGCTGATGCCATGGCACTCACTCTAGCCTGGGCAACAAAAGCGAGACTCTATCTCAAAAACAAAAACAAAAAAACTTATTTATCATATGCTTTGATTTCTTTTTCTACTTATCTGTATTCTCTTTTTGTGCATTTCATCAGCCATGGGTGTAATAGCCTTTGAGAGGTTAACACTTTGGCACAGTTATGTTCCAGATTCATAGGAAGGAGAGCTTATGATCTTTGGATGTGCTCAGAGACATCTATCTGTGACTGACTTAGCTACCCTTAAATATATTAACTGCTTTGCAAATCAGAATGTTAGTAAAAGTCAGCCAGTTCACATGCAGTTATTACCTAATCCTCTGTTAAGCAGTTTTTATGCTGCAATCTCTGGAATTTTTCTCTTCTTAACATAGAACCTCTTAATAGTTTAAAATTTCTAAAGCACAGGGTTAAATATTAGTCTACATTTGACATATCGTTGACCCATCTCCATATATGAGCTGCCAATGGGTGTTACTTTCTTAGTTTTGCAAATTGTATTTTCTTGGTCATATTTAAGAACGAATAGAACTTTTAGTGCTTTTAGCATTTCCCTTTTGACTTTTAAAGGCAACAGCTTAATTCAAGTGCCTGAGTGGTGTGTCCACATGATGCTGAAAACCAAGGGGTAGCCTAGGGGTTTACATGTGCATGCCTGTCTAATCTGAACCCATTTACTGATATTGAGATATTTCAGCTCCATGTTTCCAGGGTAACATGATAAAAGAATTAGGGTGAGACTGGGTGAAAAATTGGGAAGAAGAAAATTTATTTGGGGTAGTTGGGGTGTGGGAGTGTAACAGGGAATGGTTTAGATAACTAGGAAAAATGTAAAGATAATCCTATTGGCAAAATTGAAAATGGACACGACCTATTCTGGAATTCGCAACTGCTAAATAACCATAGCATGGAATATGAAAACTTGCTTCATTCATTTCTCTATATTCCCAGCCATTTTCTCACTAGCTCTTTCCTGGTATTTTATTTTTGAATGTACCATGACTTTAGACTTCCCTTGCACAATCCTGAAATAAGCACTGAGCAATATGTTAACATTGATATGAAAACTTCATGTTATATTCTACAGATGCTCAGCATTCTTGTTTCAATGCCCTGTAGCTGTGTGTGCCTGTGTGTATGTAGTCAGTCAGGGAGGTCTCTCTTACAAAGAGTCTTCAGTCCTTGTGTCCCTTCACAGACAATTGCTGGAGTCAGAATTCACAGGCTTGATCTTTGGATGGAACGTTCTTTTTCAAATGGAACCCTGAAGTATATGTTGAAATAGAAAAATGGCAAATGGGTTTCCTGACAGTTAGGAGGAAGGGTAATGAGAATATGTTGTGTAAATACACTTGTATCTTGTGGGAATTTGATCAGAGCCAAGAAAATATGGGCCTCTACGGTATATTTTTTTGCATATATTTTCTGCATCTTGTTTGCATATGCATTTTCCTCTTCTTGGGTTATTTATCTGTATATCCAGATCTACTATATGAAATTTTATAGAGTATGGAGCTGTCTGACAGCAGAGCTTTTTTTGTTTTACTGAATGTTTTGTTGGTGCATATGGTCTGACATGGATGAGCAGCCACGGTGAGATTTTGGAGTCTATTAAACTGGCTCATTAAAAAGATCAATCTGTTTCTGTAATAACACTGGGAGCCATCAGTCACTAAAAGAGGGAAAAACTGACACCTGAGGAGAAAACACATTTTGGTAATTTGTTCATGACATGTCATGAACAAAAGAGCACTCTATATTTTGTTTGCAACTTTGGGGGCTTAAATTCTGTGACGATGGCTAAGCTAATGTACTAAACAGTCATCATGTGTTTCAGGGATGGGGTTTGGCAAATTTAACTTTCTTCTCATCCTTAAATATGATTGTCACTGGTTATGGCTTTTCTTTTTTCTTTTTTCTTTTTTTTTTTTTTTTGCACTATTGTTATTTACAGAGCAATCAATTCTCTAGGGAAGCTTCTGACATCATTTCTTTTTCTCCCTGTATGGAACAATGAAATGTTTCCTGCCTTCTTTTAAGAATAGCTCTGGGGAGAGTACCTGAACAATTGTACTGAATTTGTAGGTCTGTGGTAGAATGTGGTAGAACCTGAATTAGAAAAAGACAATTTTCATTTAAAAATCATGCTATTTTCCCCCCCTAAATAATAGGAAAAGTGATATAAAATTCTGATTTGCTAATATGTAAAAGTTTATTATTTATATAGATCTTTATTCTTTTTGCCATTCTGTGATGGGAAATGCTGAAGAAGGGGAGGAGAGCCATTTTTGGAGCCAGTTAAATGGAGTGAACACTTTCACAGAGACTAAAAGTTAAGAGCACTCTTTAAACTGCCCACCACGATGGCTCGTAAAGACACAAGCACCTTCACTTGGAGTGGGGAGGGGGCCGAATAGTTAAACAATGAATGTTTCGTGTCTCTGAGACTACAGGATGGATTGTAGTTATTAAGATTAAAAAATTATGTTTGGTTAATTATCATTGCTGCCTTTCTTTTCTCACAGCTTTGATAATTGTAGCTGTTTGATCTAATTTGACTTTAATTTTGTGTTCTCACCTGTTATGCTATTTTTCTGACTCAGAGGACTTTCCTTGCTTAAGAAATCAAACCAAATCGATCTTTGGTTCTGTATGGGTAACATTGTTTTTTTCTCTTCTTTCTATTATATCAAATTGTTGATGCTAAGTATTAATCCCCTTCTTATATTTCATCATTTTAATATAATTATGCTTTATATTACTCTCAATTTAACACGTCTAGACTTTTTGTTTGTTTGTTTTTTTTTTGTTGTTTTTTTTTTTGAGACAGAGTCTCGCTTTGTTGTCCAGGCTAGAGTGAGTGCCGTGGTGTCAGCCTAGCTCACAGCAACCTCAAACTCCTGGGCTCGAGTGATCCTTCTGCCTCAGCCTCCCGAGTAGCTGGGACTACAGGCATGCGCCACCATGCCCGGCTAATTTTCTATATATATATCGGTTGGCCAATTAATTTCTTTCTATTTATAGTAGAGACGGGGTCTCGCTCTTGCTCAGGCTGGTTTTGAACTCCTGACCTTGAGCAATCCGCCCGCCTCGGCCTCCCAAGAGCTAGGATTACAGGCGTGAGCCACAGCGCCCGGCCTTGTTTGTTTGTTTTGAGATAGGGTCTTGCTCTATTGCTCAGGCTGGAGTGCAGTGGCCTCGTCATAGCTCACTACAACCTCAAACTCCTGGGTTCAAGTGATCCTCCTGCCTCAGCCTCCTTGAGACTTTTATCACAAAGGCTATGCAGTTGTATTATTATTAATTTTCTCCTCCCCCAAGTGTTTCCTCCTCCTCCAAGAATTAAA
The DNA here is from genome assembly GCF_040939455.1 of Microcebus murinus. Taxonomy (NCBI): domain Eukaryota; kingdom Metazoa; phylum Chordata; class Mammalia; order Primates; family Cheirogaleidae; genus Microcebus; species Microcebus murinus. Next base: position 69,136,307 of record NC_134110.1, read on the forward strand.
CATCATTTTAAAAAAACATTTGTTTGAACATTAGAATTATATAATTTGTCAACTGGGAGGGATCTTATGAGTATAGCAGGCCCCTTTCTCTTTATACTTGAGAAAACTAAGGCCCAAAGAACTTGTCTGAAGTTGCAACGATTTTTAGTGTGGGGACAGGCATGTTCAACATACTTGAAATCTTCCAGTTACAACATATGTTTAAATGTGTAGAATTTAAATAAGGAAAGCTCAACTATGAATTGAGTATTTTCCCCTTCTTACTATTCCTTATTTATTTCTTTTCTATGGTTGCTCAAGTGGGTAAATGCCATAGTATAGCATTCTGAGGTTTTATATAGCTTTGTAATGATAGAAGATCTGTAGTCAGCCAGATTTCCTGGGCCTACTAAGTTAGAAAACGCTAAAGGTTGGAGGGCAGTTGTTGGAGAAGGTTGTAGAAAGCAGTTGTTTTGAAACCATGTCGTTGTATATATAAGATTTGTCATCATAGTACAAACCAACTAAACTGACTAGGTCAGTTTTTCGTTTTCTGTAAAATGAATGGGATTTCACTATTTTTGTCTTTCTAAAAGAAAAGGTAAGTACACTTTACAAGGAATTGTAGAATAAACTGACTATGCAAATAAGATTTAAATTGGTATAATCTACTGTAGTCTATGGGACAAATGTAGGGATTTTATATTCATACATTCTTGTTTTGCATTGCATCTTTTATGCATTCCTCAGTTGCAAGAAGTGAGTAATCACCCTGTAGAAATGATTTTTTAAACATTAGTCACATCAGTTGTGAAGATTTCTAGTAAATAGCATAAAATTATATTCATTTGTTAAAGAAAGAGCAGGGTTATAGAGGACGTTTTGGTATCTCCACATTACAGCCTCAACCATAACTTGTTAGTCTGATGTCTTGCTGCTCCCTTAGGGTCTAACTTTACTGACTACTCTTCATGCCTTAGTCTGTATTCCCACTGATGGTTTCTGCTCCCTCTCCTAGTTGTAATATATCATAATTTATTCATATTTCACAGCCTAACTCAATATATACTACTTGAATGAAGGCTTCCCAATCATAAATACTACAACAATAGTTACTATTTACTGAGCACTTAGGATATGCCAGGTCCTATGCTACATAGTGTACAAATTAATATATAGCACTCAGTTCCTAACAGTCCTATTGCATAGATTCATAAAGGCTGCATAATGTGTCTGAAGGCACATGACTTATAACAGGCACTGATGGGATCCTAACCCTAGGTTCTCTGACGTAAATGCACATACTCTTATAACTATGATTATATACCAGCAGCCTCTGCATGCCCTACCTTGAAAACAAACTGCTTTGATTAGCTGATTGAATGCCAAATATATGTTAGGCTCTTTACATAGCTTCTTTCCAGTAGGCTTCTCTAAGATAATCCTCCCCCATTTTGCAGACAAAAATACCACAGCTCTTTGAGGGTTAAGCCTCTTGGGTCTATAGGGCCAGCAATATCAGAGCTCAAATTTGAGGCCAACGCCATGTGACTCCAAAGCATGTGCTCTTTTGTGTATATATTCTGGAGTAATCGTCTCTCCCTCTGATCTCCCATATACCACTTTTGTACTGTTTTTGTACCTTCCATATATTGGTCTTATGTGAAAATATAGAAGTTTTACAGATCCAATTAAATTGTTTTTGTGGTAAAAAAAAATTGAATTCTATCACTAAATCATAATTTCATAGAGGGTTGGGGATCATGTCTCGCTTATCTTTATATTCACACTAAAGCTCAGGATCATCCATTACACATATTGGGGACCTAAAGCAAAACAGGAAGCAGAAACACCACTTGAACAAATGATTTAAATTAATTTTAATTTGAGGTCATTTTTAGCATTATACTAAACAATCTCACCCCAAGAGTCTTTATTTATTTATTTGGTTTTTGAAATGCATCTGTGACATAACAATGAAAATAGTCATGAACAGCCCAGCCACCAAACGCCATGATTGGTTCATTGACCAGAAAAGAGTGGAGGGCTCCAATTAGAATGTACAGGTGACAGATCAGACTAAGAAAGCATAGTTCCAGACAGCAGGAGCAGTAGGAATTGAATCCTTCAGCAGTGGCGTGGATTAGAAAAGGCGAGGGAGCAGCTAGGAACAGGCAGTGGAACTGTAGAACAGGTGGCCATCCTCGGGAGACATGTGACGGAAGTGTTCTACCTTCTCGCTAGTGCAGGGGGAGGCTCAGATGGCTCCCGCAGTCTGCATATTGCAATCCTCAAAGGTGTAGGCATTGTGTTTGTGTGTCTGGAGTAGCAAACATCCACCTGCCTCTTAATTTACTTCGAAAGGTATTAGCACGTGGCTCAGAAAGTTCTCCCTCCCAGGTGGTTGTTTAGCAATGGAGGGATTAAAGGTGCTTCTTTCCATCTGGTCCAGTAGAGATGGTCCTGTAGCGTTCAGCTCCGTTCTTCACCATCTAAGTGTTCTACTTCCTACAGAGCAATAGCAAAACAAACTACCACAGGTTGTCATGAGGAATTAGGTTTGATTTTCTTTTTAAGGAGGCAGGGGAATTTGTAATATATTTTATTTCAGCTCTACTATTCAATGCCAATAAAAATGTATTATGTGAAATTCTTATCTAAACTCATGTAGTTCCTAACAATTTCTGAAGAGAACTTTTGCTGAATTATGTTTTGAAAATATGATAAAAGTGATGTTCCCCCCTTTGAGTCAATGCTTGGCCCTTCTGTGGAAATCTTAACAAACTGGATGTGTTCAAAAAGGGAAGGAGGATGTGTTTGATGTTAAGTTGTTACTGGCTTTGGTCTTTTCTTTAACAGAACTGGTACCTCCTAAGATTTAGATATAGACTTATAAAATATAAAAATAAAGAATAAAATAAATCCTCAATGCCTGACAATATCGGACCTCAAGGGAATTTTAGATCCAGTGCCTCCTACTCATGTTCTAGAGAGCATGGTCCCGGGATGGGACTTGGCTATTGAGACAAACAGCAGACAGGTCTGCAGGGCTCCTGCCTCTGGAGATGCTGGCAGAGTGGGACAATGGTGTGACAGGGCCAAGACAAAGTTGTCCTGGGGCAGGAACGAGGGACTTGTGTAGAGATGTCCAAGAGATCAGCAATAGGACTTGGATTTGGAGGAGAAAGTTGTAGAGTGACTTCTGGTTTTCTGGTTGAGTGACCAGGTTTCATACAAGGTGGTATAGGAAGCACAAAAGAAAAAATGTCACTTTGGAGATGTTCATTTAGAAATACCTGTTGAAACTCGGATAATTGAGCACCTAAGGCATGTTATTTATTTGTAACAAGACTAAGATGAGGATTTGAGTTTCTTCCTTCCCGTTCTAAGATTTATTATACTCTACCAGTTTGCCTCCCCCAGAACAATTTTTATAGTGTTATTTCCTCACTTTTTTTAAAAAAAATCCTAATCTAGGAAAAAATTTATATCTGCATAAAGAGATTTATCTTTTTATTCTACTTATTACCAACATTTTATAATAGTTTTTTTCTTCCCCATTTCTTTGAATGTTATTTTATACTGATGTTACTAGGAATTATCAGTGCATCCTTGCCAATCATGACTTTCTAAATATTTCATGGAGAGTTTTTAAAAGATTTTTGTTTTTTTGTAAAATAGTTTGTTTACAGCCTCTGCTATTGAGGAACTGGGAAAAAACAGCCTGAGGGGAGGTAAAGTTGTTTCTGCAAGTATTGTTTCCTATTAGTCCCATTTTCGTGGGCAGGAAACTGAAGCCAGAAAGTTAAGTAACTGGAGGCCACACAGCTGAGCCCTGGGCATCTTCTGCCCATAGGATATTAGCCCTTGAGAGAGAAGAGGTTAAGATCTAAATGGTGAAGTGGTTAGATTATGTTCAAGAAAATGTCTCCTGGTAGGGAGAGAGAATATCCTTGGGTAGACTTTAAAAACTTCTATACCTTTAATTCTCACAAATAGTTCTACCAAATAAACTGAATCTCATCATGGAAAAAAAACTCTTTTTTCAAAGACAAAGGGAAAAAAAAGAACCAGAAAATACTTCCCAGAAATTTATGAAACATGACATACTTCCCACTAGAATTTGAGTTATTTCAAGAGTGTGGGACAACGAAAAGTATTTGTTAGTTTTACCTAATGCACTTTGGAAAGGGCAACAGATAAAAATGCAAATATGGAATTCACCCAACCAAATGAGGCACAGATGTAGACATTTCTAAGAAGCAGACAGACAAATAGTAATTAAGTTGTCGAGTTACCTTTCTGGACATGACATCCTTTGAATAAGGTTGGCTTTATAAGTAGATATGAAGGATTCCAAGAAGCACCAGGGAGGCCCTTCATAGCTTTATTTCTATGGACTGTGAACATTTTAAAGCTTCACTATTAAAATGTAACTACCTCTGTGTGGTGATGAGCTTTATCACTTTAACAGATATCAGAATGATGGGACCCCATATAGGACTGCAAGGACATGATATTCATAGAAGTGAGAAGACAGACTCGGGACCTAGCCTGCCTCTTATCAGGATATCCCTGTACTTGATGTAGAACAAAAAAATTGTCCCTTTTTTCATATTATTGGGTCATTGAAAGTAATAGCAGAGGGCTATCTAAGGAGGAAAATAAATGACATATCCAACCATTTGAAAATTTTAAGAATTCTTCCAATGTTGTATGTTGGTGGTGGTGGTTATTATTGAGCAAGGAGAGACAAAACCAGTAACTTGGCGTGGTTTGATTCAAATAGGTCAAAGATGTTTTGATATTTAGAAGTGCTACAGGGGCTGCACTGAGATACTTATAGGATATTTTCTATTTTGCTCACAATATAACCTATAAATAATAAACTGTTCAAAGCAAAGAAAAGGGAATCTGGCTTACGTGGTTGAGTTGACACTCAGAGTTTGGCCAGATGACCATCAGCCCTGTGTGGTTTGATCTGCATATTCATAATATTTTAGATGCAAATATAGAAGAATTGAATTATAGAGTTTGCAAAGAGACCTCAGAAATTACCTACTCCAGTGGTTTTCAAACTTGATTTTAGCAGCAAACTTTTTTCTTTAAAAATGAAATCTTAGGTGGAACCCTAATTCTTAAAACAGACAAGTAGGTTCATCGGGCCCTTTAAATCTTGATAATCTTGATTGTTTGGGGGAAAAGTTCCTCATTGCCTGCAGCATTCCTTAAACTCCTCAGAGAGCACAGTTTGAAAACCACTGATCTAGTACAAACCTTTCATTTTACAGATGAGCAAACTGAGGTCGAGAGAGGTTAAGTGACTTGGCCAGGGTCACACAGCTAGCCGTGGAAGAGCCAGGACTAGATCTCAGGTCTCTTGACTCCCAGTCCAGTGCTCTTTCCACTACACCACACTGCCAGTAAGGTAGGTGCTGTGCTAGCATTATGTTCATAGCTACTAATAGTCTTCGGTATTTTCCAACTAATTTACACTAGTAACAGGCATTGAATGTTTTTGTATTATTCAGAAATGTATAGGCTATGAGAATACAGATTAGAATGAGAAAGACTCCTAGAAGATAAATCAATACCTACAATGTTTCGTTTTTAAAAATTATTTTAAAGCAATGCATTTAGGTAATGTCTGAGCTATACTGGATATTTTAGTCTGATAGCAACAATCAATATGTAGGGAGTCAGTATGTTTTAGTGAAGACACATAGTTTGATGGGAACGAAATTGAGACTTCTGGCCACCACTCCCACAGGGGCCATACTCTGCTGTCATTTCCAATGTGACCAGTTGTGTGCACCAGAACTGTACATTCTTCTTAGCATTCATTTTCGTGTTAAACCCTGAAGACTTCCCCTCAGTTCTCTCTATGCCTTTATCCTTCTCAACCTGGTGTGTGTAAGTTGCCGTTGGGGCTCCACCCAAAAGGGACATAAAGGATGGTTCATAGTAAAATCCTGTTGACTGGATAACCTCTGTTGTTGATTCAGTTTCCACTCAGGTCCCTCCAGTATTATCAAAGACTGTCACTAAATGCTAAGAAAGTAGAAAAAGTGTCTTACACCCTCTGTGCTATTGTTTTACCACCCTACATAAAAAAAAAGGCATATGGAAATCAATGGCCACTGTAAATTGGTAGAATTCTTTTTTTTTTTTTTTCTTTTATCTTTTTTTTGTAGCCATTTTAGATGATTAAGAACTCCAGGCAACTTTCTAGAAGTTATCATGTAGCAGTATTAGAGAGCTTTGAATATTCAGTTATTGTACCTTAATGAGAGAGAAGTTAACCCAAACATATTTCCAGAGTAAATTGGTAGAATTCTTATGAGAAAATTTCCCTGGGAAAATAGATGTCACCACTAGTCTAAGGATAAAGTTCTGGTCTTGTGAGAAGGGCCTGCTGCCAAATAAAAAGTTAGTTTGGGAGCTGTTGACTCCAAAGTTGAATGTTTTGTTCCTATCTTTAAATCTAGTGGGTTCAATAGAGCCAGAAAAGATTTCAGCCAGGAAAAGTTTCTTTAGACCCACTTTTGTTTGAGAATCGAGGAACCATGATTAGTTATCAGGTCTCATTTATAGAATGCATCCCTTCGGAAAGCCAAGTTCAAAGTTCTGCGCATCACATGATGACGTGCAGTCAGGGTGTGCCTGTCCTGCCTGTACCTGATAACCTTTGACAGGATGCACAAGCTCTCTGGGCGTGTGTTTCCTCAACTTTGAGCGGGTGACCTAGATCTTCCTTCTAGTCCCAGCTAGGTCTGTGTATAACTGCTGATTGTCTCGGTGACTCAGAATCATGCCAGGGTCCCACGCACTGCATTGCTCACTGTATTAGCTCAGTTTGATCCTTGCTTTCCAGTAGAACTGTCTATGACGATGGGCAGGTTCTATAGCTGTGCAGTCCGAGAGACTGTGGCCACTAGCCTCAGGTGGCTATGAAGCACCTGAAAGGTGGCTTCTGCTATTAATGAACTGAATTTTAGGCTTTATTTAATTTTAACTAACTTATGTTTTAATTTAAACAGCCACGTGGGGCTACTGTATTGGACCACAAAGTTTTATTAGATGATCTGACATAAAAGTCAGATACTAGAGGGAATCTGTGTACCTAAAGTATTCATCAAGAGAGTGGTGACGTTTTACCCTGATGAATCTTCACTAGATACAGTCTATCTTAGGGTAGCTTATTAGAATCAAGTACTCTTTTGAATGAAAATGTTATCTACAAGAGACTGAATTTCCTTCTATTTGTGATTTAACTCCTTGAGCTTCAGCCAAAAAGATGTTTCCTAATTTGATGAGAAGCAAAGCATTTTCTCCTATGTGCAGTCTTTTTTTTTCCCCCAAAGTAATTATAATTTTAAGATGTGGGTATTTTCTTTTTTAAAAAATTTCAGAATATTAGGGGGGTACAAATGTTTTGGTTACCTAAATTGCTTTTGTACCGTTTAAGTCAAAGTTATAAGTGAGACCATCCCCCAGATAGTGCAGTGTACCTGTTACATGTGAATTTACTGTGCACAGTCTTATGGTCATTTTGGTCTCAGCGTGGGTTTCAGTGAATTCCTGTATGTTTTTCTGGGAAGCTGAGTTTAGAATGTTTCTGGCCAATAAAGGAATATTCTGTTTATATTATAGGCTCAAATATGAGTGACTGAACGTTGCTGGTTTCTGAGTACTTGATGAAACAAACTCCTCTTTTTTTTCCCCCCTTCTTCAGAACCAAAGAAAATGGCTTTGACAGAGAGCCTTTGCACTCAGAACATCCAAGCAAGCGACCATGCACTATTAGCCCAGGCCAGCGGTACAGTCCAAATAACGGCTTATCCTACCAGCCCAATGGCCTGCCTCACCCCACCCCACCTCCACCTCAGCATTACCGTTTGGATGATATGGCCATTGCCCACCACTACAGGGACTCCTATCGACACCCCAGCCACAGGGACCTCAGGGACAGAAACAGACCTATGGGTAAGACTGAAGGATCTGTTCACTTCTGATGGGATTGTATGCTTGAAGACTTGTGTCATTACTTCTCAGCTGAACTTGAGGCTTGAACTCTGTGATAGGGATAAAAATTTCCTTTCTTTATATCATCTCCTTTATGAGAAAACTTGATTGGTATTAATATGTGCTTCAAGAGCTGTGTACTCTCTTTTTCTTAATCGCTTGTATCCTTTAAGACAGCAAGTTAACTTTTTTTGGGGGGGGAGCTTCTGAGTTAATACAAAATCCTGAATTGTGGGAACAAATGCAAAATGAATTTTTACCTTGAATTTTTTTTTAAACACGTGAGACTTCATATGCAGTCTGCCTGCCACAAATAGCTTTAAAAATCCATCTTTTTCATTCACTATATCTTTTATTTCAGATAGTCCCAAAGTTCATTTTGATGTTTTTCAGCCTCCTTGATATTCTATATTTGCAAAATATGATATGGCTTTCTAACTGTGGCTTAACTTGACAGATGTTCCATGGAAGAATGATTTGGTACCTTTATTTTCTTGAAAATGCCAGTGATTAAAGTTAGTATTGACAAATTTGGGTCAAATATCAAAATACTAAACAGGTGAATTTGGGCAAATATGTGTTCTATTTGCCTGTGTTCATTCCTTCTTTGCTTAAAACTATTTATCGGAAGTAAAGCATTTAGTAGGAGATACTGCCTTCTAAAGAACAAGTATCTGCTATGAAAAATGAGAGGGCAGATGAAGGAGGTAAGTTGTGATGCATGATCAGTGGTTGAGGTGATGGTATGAGAGGATTAGTAGGTACACTGTTGCCAGGGGACCTGCATTTCCTAATTTTTGGTGGCAGCAAACAGAGAGCAGCAGTCAGCTCCCTTAATCTTTTTCTATATCCTGTGTCCCTTTCTCTCAACGGCAGGACTTTTTCTACCTCATAACTAGTGTTGGCAAACTCTCCTGCCATGGTGACTTGGTGGGCAGGATACTGGAAAGAATGAGGGACGAAGTCTCCGTGGAAAACCAGAAAACAGAGCTGAGGATACAGAACTCTGGGAAACGCAACCAGCCAGTTATCAAGCAGCGGCTTGATTAGCAGTGATGGTGTTTTTTTGGTTGGTTGGTTGGTTATTTAGCCAGAGGTAGAGAGGGCCTGATATGCAGAAATATACCTCAGATTTCCAATCAGATTGTCAGCAAAGGGAGGCTGCCGTATGTAGGATCTTTTTGCCTTTCTATACACAACCCTCCAAATGTTTAAAAGACAGAAGGGGAGAGTCAGGGTGAGGGGAGGGGCAGTTGAGGCTTTGGTTGTGAGATAGTAAATTAGTAGTTCTGGTTCCCCACAACAGTAATTTCTACATTTATATAGTGTGTCAGACAAATGGCTAAGCATATAATTTGTGCTTTCTTTATAGCCAATCTGTCTAATGTTCTCTCAGGTACCATTTCTGAAGAGCTTTCAGGAGCGATTATGTTATTTCTCAGTCTAGATTGATATTTTTGACCCCCAATCAAATGTGATAACAACTCCCTTCTACACAAGAGCCTTACCATTTATTTATGACTTAAGGACTGAAAACTATGATTGTATGTTTTTAAACAACAATAGAATCATCAGGTCACTGTGCGACCAGTTCAAAAGATCCCATTTTGTAAGTGCTAGGAAATGGCCTATTTCTTAGGCAGCAGATGCTATTTTATGAAATATTAGTTCCAGTGCACTATACAGTAATCAGCAAGGAAGTAATTACGCTTATGTTCAATGATTATGTTTTCATCTAGTAATGTAAAATATCCCTTTATGAATTATATCTGTATCCATTGGTTTTATGTGATTTTCTTCAGACCATGTTCCTTACCTTTTAATTATATTAGCTTATAAAACTAATAGTGCTAATCTCTATAAATATGTGCAGCTACTAAACCATCCCTAAAGTCTGGCAGAGTTTAGTATGTGTTAATGTAAAATAAAATCTTGATGTATGAGTAACAAATTATGGTGTTACATCAGGCTACCATTTTGAGAATATAAAAATTGTCATAAAGGTATACTTAGCCTAGTATGATTTATAAATGCCTATTATGTGTAGGGACAGATACTCACTAGAATCCTTTAATAAAAATAACTCATAAACAGCATTAGTTTATAAGTAAGCTTAGAGTTTTTACCTAGTTACCTAAAATCTTCTAAAACGTTAAGAACCACTTTAGACTCAACATTAGTATCTAGTTTCCCACATAGGAAAATGTGCTCTTTAATGATTATGACCTATTTTTCCCTGTACATCACTCTGATATTATGAATATAGATAAAAATTGTTGTGGTGCTGAGCATTTAACTATCTAAAATAAAGAAATTAATAAATTTAAAATTTTGATTTATATTTTTGCCTTTTAAAGATTTGATTCTAGGCCGGGCGCTGTGGCTCACGCCTGTAATCCTAGCTCTTGGGAGGCCGAGGCGGGCGGATTGCTCAAGGTCAGGAGTTCAAAACCAGCCTGAGCAAGAGCGAGACCCTGTCTCTACTATAAACAGAAAGAAATTAATTGGCCAACTGATATATATATAAAAAATTAGCCGGGCATAGTGGCACATGCCTGTAGTCCCAGCTACTCGGGAGGCTGAGGCAGAAGGATCACTCGAGCCCAGGAGTTTGAGGTTGCTGTGAGCTAGGCTGACGCCACGGCACTCACTCTAGCCTGGACAACAAAGTGAGACTCTGTCTCAAAAAAAAAAAAAAAAAGATTTGATTCTATCTAACAAATGACTTTCAGTGTTCAAAAGCAGCAAACAAATCCTATATTTTTTCACAATGTACATGGGCTCAAATATGTTTCTAATGTACTTGTTATTTAAAAAATGAGATGGAGCTTACTTAGCACTATTTCACAAATGGTAGAATCCCATTAGTCACAGACATTGTGTTTCTCATTAATATTATTCTAGGTGTTAAGAGCTTATATCATTGATTTAGTCTGCTGAATTTTTGAAACTTTTGAGACTTCTGGAGTTTGTGTCATTAAAGGCAAATATTCAGATGTCTCTATTATGAAAATCACTGTCACATTTATATCCTTATCACTCTCTGGTTTTCTGTGATGACTAATTTTAACGGTAATGCTTTTCCCCTAAAACACAGGCAACAAATAAGTCAACAAAAATTACATATTTGCAAACATTTCAACTTGAAATAATCACAACAAACAGAACAGTAACTAAATATTACTTTTCGCCAATGTCTTTTCTATTAAGCAAATTAGTAAAACATATTTGCATTTGCACTTTTGCTTTTTTACCAATAGGTGGCATTGACAATTTTAACTTTTAAAATGTATCTCAGAATATGTTCTAATTGGACAGGAAAATGGTGCAAAGTGTTTTGTGATTTTTTTTCTTTTTCTTTTTCTTTTTTTGAGACAGGGACTCACTCTGTCACCCAGGCTAGAGTGCAATGGCTCAATTATAGCTCACTGCAGCCTCAAACTCCTGGGCTCAAGCAGTCTTCCTGCCTCAGCCACCCGAGTAGCTAGGACTACAGGCGCATGCTACCATGTCTGGCTATTTTTTTAGTTTTTGTAGAGATGGAATCTGGCTATATTACCCAGGCTGGTCTTCAACTCCTGGGCTCAAGCAGTCCTCCCACCTTGACCTCCCAAAGTGCTGAGATTACAGGCATGAGCCACCACACCGAGCCCCAAAGTGTTTTATATATTTAGCTTTTTACTCAGTCTGCGAAAAGAGCTGTCATAAATTTGTTCTCTTCCACCAGCTATAAATGAAATTGTATTTCATGGTTGGCTGAAATGAGTCATGTGACTCATCTTTAATTTTCTAAATTAGCTAAAAGGAAGGATTTCTATTTCTCATAAAGGGAGCAGCCTGCTGGGTGGCCATTCCAACAGGTCGGAAAGCCAAGCCCCAGCCAGAAGCCAGGCACACAGGCTTCCAAGAAGGGATTTCTAACCACTCCAACCTCACAGAAATTGGAATGTAGCATCTTATGTCTTGTATTATCATTCAGTTCTTGTAAGGCCCGCAGAGGAGGAGCCCAGGTGTTTAGAAGCCCAAACCACACAAGACTCAACTTCTGTTCGGAGTAAAATTTTGAGAATTGGCAATGAAAAGGCATAGTTCTGATCATTTAAAATGGAAAATATTGCCATAGCCCATTGCCTTTCCTTTACAGTAGAATGTGAAATGAATCTGTAGGAGAAGCAACACATTTCCAGGTTTCTTTGGTCAGAGCCTTCCATCCTCTCTTTTTAGTGAGACACATTTACTTCCTATTTTCATGAGCATTCCAGGTAACTGGTCACATTCATCAATACTGATGCTCACTTGGTAGACATTTCCATGTTACTTTTTCATAGTAGTATCTTAACTCTGATACTAAAGAGCATTAATACTTATAGATTTCAAATAAGGCTTGGATTTATGGTATTTGCCAAATTTTATCTAGTATATATTTTTTAAAAATGAAGGGTGTCCAATTTAAGCTTTTAAAATTTTTTTGATAAATTGAATGAATATATGTAGTCTCATATAGTCCCTTTCTTCGTGGCCTAATTTTATTATGGAAGTATAAGTGGTTAGGATTGTATTCACGTATAAAATGCTAAAATGTAGAAAAATTTTTAGCATGCTTATTTTGGAAAGACATATCCATGCTCATGTAAAATGACTTATGCTGTCTTTATTTTTTCATGCAGGACAGCTATATTTTGAAATTACCTAATGTTTACTTGTGGTTTCCTATATTTATTAAGAGTTAGAATATATTTTTACTTAGGAAGTGTTATATGAATAACCTGAACTTAATGTTACTTTGTCTCTTCAGTGTGAAATAAAGGATTTTGCCTAAAATTCCTTCTAGTTCTAGCATTTTATCATTTTATGAGGAATCCATTAGGTAATTCTGAATCTGGGTATGACTCACGTCTCCATCAAAATCAAATATATTTTCACATCATTGAGTTTACTCACATAGGCCTTGCTCTGTGCCTGTGTGCATACGGATTGTGTACTGAATGCTTTGATTGTGTACTGAATACTTCTCTACATTTGTAGGGTTGCATGGCACACGTCAAGAAGAAATGATTGATCACAGACTAACAGACAGAGAATGGGCAGAAGAATGGAAACATCTTGACCATGTAAGATATCAGTAATCACTTAAGTTAAAAATGTTTTGAAAACAAATGGGGTGAGGTTATATCATAAAATAAAAGCTTGGTGATGCTTTGAAGGTATTGTGTTTCCTGCTCTCCTTGAAAAAAATAATGAGGGAGAATGTGTAGAATATAGGATTTGATTTCTGAATTGATATGAAAGCCACTTAAGAGAAATGTTTAGATCATGGAAAGGAATTCTCAAAGCCAGATTAGTGGGCTACTGTTTTACTGTGAAAGGGTCATTTAGTTTATCAAGTAATGGGATTAGTATTTGCAGAGGTAAATTTACTGGCTGTAATGCCTTCAGGTGAAATCCTGTCGAGACTCATGTTCATACATCCTACTTTTTCTTCTTATTCTCATTGAACTTTCTCATCTAGTGGGTCTGAATTTCAAATCCAACGATTGAAAATATTAGACCGAAGCCTTCAAAGGATAAAATTGCATCCTTTCTATTGTCCTGAAATAGTTTCACTCCCCACCCAAGACTTTAATTTGTGGTGATTTGTATGTTTTTCTCTTTTGCCCTGTTTCTCACATAGCTGTTAAACTGCATAATGGACATGGTAGAAAAAACAAGGCGATCTCTCACCGTACTAAGGCGATGTCAGGAAGCAGACCGGGAGGAACTGAATTACTGGATCCGGCGGTACAGTGATGCCGAGGACTTAAAAAAGGGCGGGAGCAGTAGCAGCAGCCACTCCAGGCAGCAGAGTCCCGTCAACCCAGACCCAGTTGCATTAGGTACCTTTTTCCAGATGAGCATCTTGAACAGATGCTTCTTATGCTATTAATGCCGTCTTTATTTTTAACTTGTCTTTTTAAAAATAAAGGACATGCAGGGGATTTTAGGACAATAACCACTTTAAAAATCTTTCCTGATCTATCAGGAAAGTGGGCAGATTGGCGTACAAAGAGATGGTCACAAAACTTAAACTGCTTTTCCAGGTGTATGTATTGAGCTCATGGCAGAGTTTCAAAGCTGAACCAGAAATTCATGTGCATAACTAAAATGTGCGCTGCTTCATAATACAGCTGCTCGGACTCTGCCTCACACTGGCAAAAACACAATCTCAGAGAGTGGGCCTGGGGCTTGGGCAGTTCTAAGGAGATCTCTAGGAGATTCTTCCACTGCACACCAATGTTAGCACCGCACACAAGGATACATATTTTATAATTATTAATTTAAGAAGCAGTCTCTAAGACAGTCTTATTTTGTAGAAGTATCTGATATTTGCAAAAAAACACTTTTCCTGAAAAACCCCTCCAAGAAGAGAAACCTGAAAGCTGTATAATTTGGCTACTGCTACTTAAAAATTAATGGTAAACATGTAGCTGTCTTCCTGTGATTTGATCTTAGATTGCTTAATCATGATTTTATTAATTCTAGTCATATAATAGGACTATTAATATAGGTGTGCTTTAGCAATTGAATGCTAATTTGTAACTCTATTGAGTATTGATATTTGGGAAGTTGTTAGGGTTATAAATAGCATTTACTCCCAAATATGTTGAAAGAAATCTTCAACATGAAAGAATTTTTGTGTGGCCTGTGAATTCATACCTAAATTAATAATACGATGTCTACTGTTCGAGTAAACTCAGTGGAGATGGATCTGTGTCAATCTCATTTCTCCCATATTCTCGTATGGGTTTAGCATCATACTTGTCTGCTAACTCAGAGTACAATCCATGCTATAAAACAAAACAAATTAATTACACATGTACAGATTAAGCTTATGACTTTGGCTTCATTAGCACCATGGCTGGTTATCAAAAAATTTTAAAACTTGAAACATATTATCTGACTATTGATCACATTATCTTTTTTATTAAAATTATTCATGGCCAATGCAGTTTCCTTTGCAGTTAGGTTTGTAGATTCCTGCTAATCCCTGAATGCTGAATGCCTATTATCATAATAAGTATTAAATAAAGGAAGATTCCAAGGCACTTAATTTACCCAGCAGGCATTATTCTAAAGCATATTTAAAAGACAAAAGTGTGTTTGTCAGGTTGTATTAAGACAAGCAATGAAAACAGAATTAAGTTTGATTTGAACTGATACTGGTCTAAACAAAACTATTTAGAGCAGAGTAGAATAAACATCTTGCTTTTATTTCCTTATTGTGAACAAAAATTGGTTAAGCACGAGAGATTTGCTTAGGACAAACAAAAGGGATATTTGTAACCATTCAGCGTAGGCAAAAAGCGAGAGCCTTAAAGTAAATAAAACTTGGGAGTAAAAATAGCCAGTTTGGCCTGCTCTATTGAACACATTCTTTGAGCCAGTACTTATTTATTAAGTGCCTGCTCTGTGCCAGGCATCGTGCTAAGCACTATAATGAAGGAAAAACATTCTTGATTCCTTCTGTTGAGGACCTTCGTGTCTATAGGGAGAGATCGGCAAGGGAAAGGCTGGTGTTATGGGCACAGGGTAGCCACCTCCATTCGGTCCCCTAAACTGGTAGAACTGCTATTATCTGCCACCCCCTGTGAAAGAAACATTTCAGAAATTTATCAGACTTCATACCTAAGTTATCAGCATACCGAACATGGGCCACTTAGTATATAATCACCTCTACTGTGCACAGATTCTAGTGATGCCAGTGTATTCTTTGTTCTCCAGGAAGACAGGTTCAGTTTCCCTGTTACATAACCAAAAGAATCAACTTGGTTTTTGAAAGCTCCTCCTTAGAACACACAAATTATAGTACTTTTAGTGATGTTCCATGAATTTATATTTTTGGTAAACCTGAAATGTTCCTTTGGCTTTAAGCTTTTGCAGGTTGTATAATATTATTCAAAGGCTACAAATATTTTATTTCTTTCTTTAGATTCTGTTAAAACATTGCATTATTTATAACATAGAGCCCTAGATTGCCTATGAAGAAACTGTCACAACTTTAGAGAGAACCTGTTGAGAGCTCCGCAATACGCCAGTTTTAGCATTGAAAATTCCTTTTCACTGTGCGTTCTTGCTAATTGATTCTCGTAGCCTTTGTGTTCCATTTTCTGGGGCTGAGCTTTGGTTGTAAATGAGAAGACAGGTGGTTTGTAATCATGGACCACAATCCATGAACCACATTAAGTGCTACGTCTCTTTCCAGCTTTGGAGTTGAGTGGATAGATGTGTGTAATGAAAGGATTGAAGGTTATTGGTCGATATATGTATTTTCTGCTCTTGGAAAGTGTTTAATGGAGTGCATGTGTACAGATAAAGCTATGAATATGTTTATATATTTATATACATGTAGATCTCCATATCCTATGGTATACTCTAGGTATTTCTTTCAGCCTAATTCTCTTAATTCTTAAGCTACTGTCTAGTATCAAATGAGACCTTCAGAATATATTATAGAAGATATCTTTGGTTCAAAATATTGCTCTACTTACATTCCTAACTTGGAGACACTGGAAAAATTGAGTCATACACACATTCTTAGCATTTTCAAATTGTACTTGGGGACTACACAGAGGAGACTGTATCTTTCATGACTGATATGTTGTATTTGTTATACTCAATCCCATTCTCACTTTTGGAATATATTCATACTATTAAGTCAGTGTGGGGGATTAGCAAAATAACATGATTAATCTATTACTAATTGAATTTTAGAAGTTTTCCACAGATATTAAGGACTATTTTGAATAGCCTGTGAAACAATTTTAAGCACTGAATATATACTGAAACCATAATGTTATTTCTATTCTTTAAATAAAGTGCAGGTTTATATCTTGGGCTTTTTATAAAATAGATTTTTTCTTGAAATAATAGATACTTATTGTATTTATTATTCTTACTCATTTGCTTTGCATGGAGAATTCTAAATATCCAATTCCTAACAAACTTAGAAAGCTGATTTTTCAACTATTGTCTCTATTTTCAAAGTATGACTTATTTATACATTTTAGGTTTGTTACATTGTATACCTCACCAAAGAGCAAGTTGATGTGATCAGAATTAATAGATTTGGTCACTGAAGTAGAATTACTTTTATACATTTAGATAGGTAGTTGCTCATTAGCATTTTATATGTTCTTTTAAGTGTCTGAGTCTCTGTCATTCTTTTTTCTCTCAGTAAGCTGTTCATATCACTCTCTTGGTTCCTGACATCTTATTTTATTTTTTAACCCATTGCACTCGGATGTCCAGTGTGACTCAACCCGGTTGGCATCGGTAGCAGCTCGTATGTCGAGCCACACTCGACACGGAGTTTCACCGTAGGGAGAAGGAGGTTTTTGTCTATTTTTCCAGTATCTTTTCTTGTTTTCATTAGCATGAAAGGACAAGTAAAATGTAAATGCAGAGATGGTACACTAACTTCCAGGGGCAGATTATTATCCACTAACTTAGAGCAACGTTCAGATGGGAAGCTTCTTATAATCACACCTCACCCTAACAAAAAACACAAAGATTGTGGTGTTTGTTCTAACAGAAAAATCAAAGGAGGAAGAAGAGAGATGATTTATATTTGTGAAATGTGTGAATGTAAACTAGGTCTTCATGTGAGTGAATGTTTCAAAAAATATCACACCATGAAAAATTATAGAGATTAAAATTACTCTTTGAATGTGTCAATAATTTGAAATATAAAAAAGCCAAATAAATAAGTTTGTATGAAAAGAAACTCCGGTTTTTTATTCTACTGCCGTGCTTTGTAAAATCTGGGGTATTTAAAAAATTAAATCCCCAGTAGAATAAAGGAATCGAGAAAAAAGCAAGTGAGTGCAAAGGGTTAAGTTGCTTTCTTTTTATTGGCTTTGACTATTCTAAAATCTTTCTGCAGCTCATCTTGTACTGTATGCCCTCTCTTTGTTTTCAAGGCTCTTCCACATCATTCAAGAGGGTTAAAAAATTAGCTAATGGTGGGTTTAAGGCTAATGTCAGAGACATGAAATTCTGTAATATAAATGCATTTTTCTCTTTGTGTGTGTGTATGTGTGTGTTTTAATGTATGAATCCTGTGTTGGCAGGGTAGTCCATTTAGGAAATACCTTCCATGTATGTTTTGGTAAGGGCATAGCACTTGCGAGAGAGAAATGTCAGAAATTTGTTTGTTTTAAGTGGAATGAAATATCAAACTTCAGGTTCATAGAAGAAAGCTTAGTAATTCAGGAGTTTCTTGAATTAATACCACCTCTTGTTCCAAGTCGACAGGGGGAGGAATTAACATTTAATTTGTTTGTTTATTTATTTAGGTTTGTTTGTTTGTTTGTTTTAAAGATACAGGGTACTTGCTGGTTGCCCAGGCTAGTCTCAAACTCCTGGTCATAAGCGATCCTCTCGCCTCAGCTTCCCAAGTAGCTGGGATTATAGGCATGCGCCATTGTACTCAGCTTGGAATTAGTGTTTTTAAATTCATCTAGCTGGTGAGTTTTATGATTCTCATATGATTAAATTACAGAATTTCTCATTGCTGTCTAACTCCTCAGGAAATCTAGTGTGAAGGCTTAAAGCACAGACTCTGAGAAGATTGTCTGGATTTGAATTACTTATTCTTCCCTGTGCTAGTTTGTGACCTTTAGCAAGTCACAATCTCTTTGTGCCTCACTTTTCTCATCCATAAAATGGGGATGGTAATAATACCATCGGTATTTCTCTGTTGAATGACTTAATAGGTATAAAGCATACAGGATAGTACCTAACACATAATAATAGGTGTGATGTATTAGCTATCTGCAGCCTCAAAAAGAACTTTAAAGAATAGTGGTAAGTGAAATTAGTGGAATTTTTTGCTTGGCATCCAAAATTGTGAAATTATAATGAATTCTACATAATTCTTTTTTCTTTCTTTCTTTTTATTATTATTTTTTAAAGAGATGGGATCTTGCTATGTTGCCCAGGCTGGTCTTGAACTACTGGCCACAGGCGATCCTCCTGTCTCAGCCTTCCAAGTTGCTGGGATTACAGGCATGAGCCACAGAACCTGAATGTAGTAGATTCTTAGGTATTTTTTCATCTAGAAAGTATTTTCAAGCAGTAATCTTTAGGTGTCTATTTAATAGGCAAAGAGATTAATAAATAATTCTGTCTTAAATATAGTAAATCTGCTGTACTTTTGGGATCCCAATTTATAATACAAGATCATAAAAAAATAGTTTTCTCCCTGCCAAAGAAATATTAATCAACTTCTATACTACCAGAGCATGAAAATCGCAAAGAAGATATTCAGTGTATATCTGCATTTAAATGTATGAAGTTTTGTATCCTTTTATTGATTCTTTTACATCACATCATGAAATTCGTGAAATGATGAAATTTACAACCATTCAGCTGACTTCGTAATACAAATGCTTAGTGCACTTAATATTGGGTTAAAAAGGATCTGACTGGTTAAATATGTCTGTCTTTTAAAACCAATATGAGATGGTTACTTTCTGGAGCATTAGACGTGTTTATTGTTGAAGATGGAAATCTGAAAGCAGTTGTTAGCTTTTAGGTTGGATTTGGGCTTCTGAAACCTAGTGTTGAAATTTCTGAATTTATTATCCTTAAAAGTGAAAATAAGTGGCATTTATGAAGATGAAATTATTTAACCCTTCCTTTCTTTTGATGGTTTTTGTAGTAAATATTATTATGATCACAGCCTCATTCTGCCCACTACAGGATGAAGGCCATACCTAGGTGCTGCCAAGCTTTTGAGCATTGCTGTCCTGGGTCATATGAGGTCACATTGGTTCTCCAAAGGCTATCAGCTCATCCCTTCATGTATATTGGTGTCGGCCCTTGCAGTATCTAGTATCCAATGGTCTCCATTCTGTCGTAAGTGTAGTGCATCTTCCATCTCTTTCTTACATCATAGATTGCTCTTTGTGTTCTTCCCATTTCTTATTCTATTTCCTCCCACTCTTACTTGATCTCCTCTCTTCATGGATGTGTATTTTCTTCAGAAGGTTTCCCTCCTCCTGTTCCCCTATCTTCTCCAAGCAATTTGCATCTCAAAGCAATCTAAACTTAAATTAGAAGGACTTTTCTATAATTCTTCATCTTTCAGTAGTTACACATTTTATATATATATATATATGTATGTTTCACATTTTAAACCATCTCCTATAGGCTCTCCTGTCTTTGTTTCTACCACTACATTTTAGCAACTGATTTTTATAACAACTGGTATTTTATAGGTACTTAAAAGTTAATGGTTAAGAATTTGCTTCTTTAGAATCCGAGTCTTAGAATCTTAAGGTGTTTTGCATATGTTTGTCCAGATTAGCCGATCTTCTAAAATAATATAGTCCCCGGAGAGAAATTGTCCCTTGTTCTAATTTTGATCAACTCCAGGATTTTTTATTTTTTAAACTCAGATTTGCCTATATAGATTCTGATATTGCTACTGCATAATCAGAAGAGGAAACATTAAATATGTTAGTCATTTGGTTTCTGTAGCTATTAATATAGTATTCATCAGGGTATCAAATAGATTTCTGAAGAGTACACCTATGACCGATCACTCTGTTCTTTCTGTTGGTAGACCTGATATTTAGCAAGGACACAGTAACTTAGAACTGGAGAGGCTATTGTAAAATATGTATATATAATTATTTAAAAACTTTCAAAAAGTAAGTTAGGATTAGGAAGAATGATTTTGCATGATTGCCTTTAGTATTTCTAATGGGTTTCTAGGTCAGGTGGAGTTTGGGTCTATGGGATATTACAGCGTGTCATTCGGAAATTTAGGGACATGTAGCCAAGGTGAATCATTGCACAGCCTTCTAGTGTGGTATATGTACTCTCACGATACCTACTGTGTAGCACATGAAAGGTGAAAGGTCAATGAGTTCTACATATTAATATTTGGGTGAATTTGGGGGCTATAAATTTTGTTGAGTGAGGTTTAAGTAAAATTTATCAAAGTGTCTTCAAAGAAATTTGAGGACGTTGCTACTAATGACTTAAGCAGTGAATTGTTAATCATAGAAATAATTTCTATTCCCAAGTGACATATACTCTAGGACAGGGATCCTCAAACTTTTAAAACAGGGGGCCAGTTCACTGTCCCTCAGACTGCTGGAGGGCTGGACTGTAGTTTTAAAAAAACTATGAACAAATCCCCATGCATACTGCACATATCTTATTTTGAAGTAAAAAAACAAACGGGGAAAAACACCTGCATGTGGCCAGCGGGCTGTAGTTTGAGGACGCCTGCTCTAGGAGTTAAAAAAAAAATTATTTGGTGTATGTGGCTTAATCCAAACTTCTTCAGTGTTTTTGTTCTCTTTTACAGTTTTATGCTATTTGGATTTTAGTGCTGAGAGGAAAAAGAAACTTTAAAGTGATCTTTTCATCTTAGTTATTTATAAGGAAATAAGTATATGCCCATTCTTACTGGACAACCTAGTAGGTAATAATAGTGATGATATTAATATTGAGGATAATAGCAAGTAAGATCTAATGAGAGTTTAGGATATGCCATGCCAAGCTTGTAATAGGCGGGCACCTCTTTTCAGTCCTCAGAGCAGCACTCTCAAATTTTAGTAAGCTCGTCCTCACTTTATAGATGAAGCAGCTGAGTGGTGGAGAAACTAGCATGCTCGGTGTCTCATGGCTAGTAGTTGGAAAACCTAAGATTCAGCTCTACCGGGCTCTAGAACTAACTTTCTTCTGCCTATACTTCCTAGGGCTGGTAATTAGTATCTTTTAGCCATGAAATTTGGATAACTTAAGATCCACTTTTCCTGTTCTTGATAATAATGATTGGCCATTTATCAAAAAATACTTTTTATAAACTACAGATCTCTTCTTAACCCAATAAAAGAAAAATATTTTTTTTCTTGCTATTTTGGAGAAAGTCAAGTTTTTTCTGTCTTTAGACTTCACAGATCCATTCTTATCTAATAAATTATACTTAAGTCAGTCTTTTCTCCTTAAAAATTGTCTTTAAAAGTCATCATAAATAAATATCTGTGCTTCACTATATCACATGGCTGAATGTGAGCTTGATTGCACTTTCTTTATTTCTTCTGGAAATAGTTATAGTGGAAAGGAAGATAATCTTAACAAATCTAATTAGCTATGTCACATTTCCATTAAGTCGTTTATGCATTAGACAGTTTTATCTAGCTTTCTTTGTTTTGAGAATGAAAGTTGCTTCAGTAAAAACGTTTTGATTTTTGGTATTTGGTTATTTTATAGAAATGAATGTGCACGTGAGAATGCATGTATGTCTCCTGTCTATCCAATAATCATTAGATTATAATGTAAACTTTTGAAAATTTTTTTATTTGGAATAATTTTAGATTAAAAAATCCTTGCAAAGGTAATATAGAGGGTTTCCATACATCCTTCACCAAACTAGTAAATTTTGCTAATTCAGAATAGTCCAGAAAAATCTAGTGTTCTGGCCAACTGATAATCTATGTAATTTATGAGGATTAAAAGCATTCAAATGTATCTAAGGCATACAAACATAATGACATAAAATTAGATAAATTGATCTTGCTTCTCTTTATTTTTGATACTCTGTAGTTCCATAAGATACATGAGACTGGGCTGAATTTCTTTTAACACACTAACGGCCATGAGTTGTATTTAACTCACTCTAGTTTTGACCCTGGGGCCAAGTGAAGCATATATAAAGTCTTATTTGTTGATGTTCTTATTGTTACACTTAATATGACAATTTAATTCTAAAAACATGGATTCAATGAATAGCAGTCAATAAATTTTGTTTTTCTGTTTATGTTTACCTTGAGATTACAGTCGAAGTTTTTATTCTTTTTTCGTAATAAACCACTGTGGCACCAGGAGAAAAATTTCTGATTTTTTTTGTGTGGCCGTCAATGTGTTAATCTTCAGCATACCACCAGATAAAGTATTGTTTAAAAAAATCTAGTCCACAACTTGACATTTCTTGTACATATAGAGAAATTTTAAATTTTAATCAAAATTTATCATAAGTTGAATAATCATTGTATGTTATAAAAGTTAGACTGTTTTTTGCTTCCTAAAAACTTCTGAAAACATAGGCTTTCATTGAAAATTCAATGTGGAAGACATGCGGTGCATATTTTAGCTATGGAAGACTGTACGCACTTTGTTTACTTTCACACATATGTAAAAAATATAAAATACTTCATGCCATTTCCATGAAAACATTATTTTGGAAGTTAGCATTCCTATATCAATGCTAGTATTAGTTGTTTTCACAAACTTTTAAAATTTGACAAACATAATAAGCACAGTATTTAAAGTGGAGCTTCATTTCCTTTTCTGGAAAGCACATACTAGTTCTGTTTGGTAAACTAAAGGTCTGTGAATCCATTCTAATGATTCTTTCTTCCACCCGTGTCAAATCCATGTGATCTAATTTGTGTGAAAAATTTTAATGCTCAGTGAGATTTTTAAGAAGTAATTAAGTGTTGAGAACTGGTTAGCAATAGAGTAAGGCTCACTATTTATTGAAAGGTAGCAGAAATCAGAGCTTTGTGGAAATTACATTACCAAATATTTGATTTTTTTTTTTGACTATGAAATTGACTCTTGAAAGGAAAACTACCAAATACAGTTTATTTTCTTTAACAAAATAAAATATACCTGTAGAAATCCTCGTAGTGAGAGAATGCTGAGAACAGTATTCCCAAACATCATCTTGTATAATGAAATAAAGCTGCTTTGCCTTTGAGCATACAAGACATTTAGACCAATAACCTTTTGTTTTCCTTGGGCTCTCATATCTGGCCGTGCTCTTTTTGTGTATTTTCTGGAATTGTGTTTTTGTAGAGAAGCCAGGAGGGTGGGCATTGCTTACTTCCAGTGTGTGATGACACAACTGTGCTTACGATGTTCTTCTCTCTCCAACCCCTTCTCATCTTTTCCTAGATGCGCATCGGGAATTCCTTCACAGGCCTGCATCTGGATACGTGCCAGAGGAGATCTGGAAGAAAGCTGGTAAGAATTGTTTAAAAACATGAGTTTCGTGTTCTGGCAGCTGTGTGCAGTTGTTAATGCAGTGATGTGAAGAATGACAAGAAAGGACTTTACTGCTAACAACAACAACGGCAAAAACAAAACAAAACAAGACAAAAAAAAAAAAACCACAAAACAAAACAAAAAACCTGATTAATATTCTCAAACCAAGCCTGATTAGAGCATGAAATGGTTTTTATTTTAGTAGCATCTGCTAGTGCCATTATAATTGAGAGGCTGGCAATATTTCCATTATATAAACCCAATTTTTTTTCAGGGGCTATAATGGTTTCAGTCTGAAACTGGTATAGGAGGTCTTAGCTTGCATGTTTTTTTTTTTTTTCTTTGATGGAGAACAAAAATTCACTGTTTTAGAAATTAAATTGTGTACATCAGCTTTTTCTTTTGCATTCTTAAAAAAAATCAAATCTAGTTGACTATTTAAGGTACTCAAGTTATTTTTTGGTTACAATCAACTTTTAAAGTTATTCTTTGCTAATTAATATTCACTGATTATTTTTTTAAGTTAAATGACACAGTTGTTAAACATCTACTTTTACTTTCCATATACACCTCTGCTTTCCATTATGAGATATTGCTTTATATTTTATAGTAGGCTTAAGGCTCCCGATGACCCACTGACTTGTTATTGGGTTTAAAGAAGTTCAGATCTGGCAGAATCTTGGTGGAATACCAGCTGAGCAAAAACCTTTATGAAAACCAACTCAGCAGATAAAGCATAAATCTGTTTTAAGAGTTAAAGATGACATTAAAAACATACTGTGGCTTTGAGCTGCTGTAACCGCAACTGTTAAAATAGTTTGAGTTGGGAAGCTGGGAAATGCTACTTCTGCAAAGAGTCAAATGGGTGTAGGGCTGGCAACACTCACCAAACAGCCAAGAGAAAGGGTATTTGTTGTTGTTTTTCTACAAAAGATTGTTCTTTGGGTTTTGATTTGATTCAGCTGTGTTTGTAGTTCTGTGCAACTTGCTGACTCTCTGGTCAACTTGTATCTTATCCACATAGTTTTATAGATTTTCTAAGAAATAACCTGCTTTTGTAAGAATGAGTTTTAAAATCTGATGGTATTCCAGGCTTTGTACTTAAAGAACCAGAAAGCTCTCTTGGAGGTCTGATATGCAAATTAATAGATCCATTCTGCCTAAAGGTTAGACTATATATATTGCTCACCTACATAGTTTTTATCAGATTTATGGTAATAGCATGTGATACTCTCAGGCTGCTAAAAATATGTGGGGTGTTCACCTACCTGAAAAAGAGTTGCCACATCTTTCTTCTGATCACTTTTCTCCTCCATTTTTGAGCTGTCAGTTCAGCTTATTCCAGTAAGAACTATAAAGAATTGTCATTTTGGACAGCAGAGGGTGTCTTTTTATGATGAAGGGACAGTCTTTTCTCTGCATTTCCCTTATTACATGTATTTAGGTTAAATTTTTGATAGTTCCTAAAGAAAAGCTGCCGGTAAGGTCTTGTGTAATCCAAATTCCTTCTGTGCTATTGTCTGCTCAATTCTTTGACTGCTGTTACGTGAGAACAGATTTTTTTCTGAATATTCCACCTTTGTGGGAAAGTCAACTTGAATAGCTGTGCACAAAGGAAGTCTTACCATAAGTGGTAAGCAATTGGAAGCAGATTCAAAACTACTATGTATATTCTACTTAATTAGGATTTTTTTTTCCTACTTGACATGTTGTAATCTATTGAATCTACCATTATTTTTCTTCACTTGTCTATTTTGGGGGTTTCCAAACCTAATTCTGGATATACTTTAGGTTCTGGGGACTTAGTAGAGAAAGAGCAATCCTTGTTTTGTTGGGTCCATGTACTCTCTAAGAAGGGTTAAACCTTATCAAAGAAATGTTTGGATTATTTTTTGGTATGTCTGTCAACTATTTTAGGTCTTCAGTCTAAACTATGACTTGGTATGGAGCAGATTAACTTTGTATTCTTCTCACAGAGGTATCCCTAATCTGCTGCAAACCAACAGTTTGGGAATAGTTTTCTATGGATGGATGCTAACCTTGAAGGAGTATATTAAATCCCTAAAGTACGGATGGCAGTTTCATCTGGAAAACTCCAATAACTGTTTATAATGTTTATCATGATAGGCTTCTTAAAAGGCATCTCTAGTGTTTGCAATGTCAAGGCATCTGACATGATGAAAATACCAAGGCACAATGTGATATATGCACTCAGCTTGTTATCATTTGAAGGCTTTTTCTCTAGGATTCTAAATTTTGCTATGGGCTGTTTCTTTCTTTCTTTCTTTTAAACCTATAAAGTGTGCCTTTGCTATATATTATATGTTTGTGGCAAAAGATAAGTAAATGAAGTTTAAAGGGCAGAACTCTCAAAATTTGATGTAGTATAACCAGTGGGTCCTTTTTCACAGAATATTATAATTGGGAAAAGTATATCTTGTGCTTGAAAATACGTCATACAGCTTTTTGCACTATTTTATTTCGAGGTGATTTCAAATGTGCAGAAAGTCACAAAAAATTACCTATACCTTTCACCCAAATTCTCCTATTTTATCATACTTGCTTTAGTTTCTTCTCTCTTCTTACCTCATTTTCTTTCTCTGATAAATGTGTGTGTGTTTTCTAATATTTGAGAGTATTTACAGATGTGATGTCTCTTTACCCTAATTATTTTAGTGTATATTTTTAAAGAAGGATATTTTCTTACACAACCACAGTACAGTTACTAAAATCAAGACATTGACATTGATACAACACTGTTATTTCATCTGTAGACCCTAAGCAAATTTTGTACTTTGCCCCAATAATACAATAACATAACAATACAATTTTTTAAAGATTAGAAATCCTACCAAATGTTCAAGGCCCATCAGTTTCCCCCTGGAAGTAGTATTTTTAAAAGCATAAGTAAGAAACTGAAAAGTTACAAAGGGTCCTTATAAAACTGGAAAAAAAAATATAAAGATGCTCTTAAAATTGCAACTCAATGTTTTCTTCAGTATATTTCTTTTCACATGATCAGAGAATGTTTGCAGTTGGTAATAAATATTCAAGCACCTTGCAAATGTCCTACCAATTCTCTTTGCTGATCTGTATATGCCTGTGGGATTAGAATAGGAATGCATAATTTAAATATAAATTGCCTGATTTGCATATACAATTAGTCAAGCTACAGCTTTGATCATAAGCAAAAATTATTGTCCTGTATTACCACTTAGATAGAATTTTAATTCACCTTGAATATTCAAACTAAATTAGACCCTGGCTGGATAGTTAGAAGGGCAGTACTTCCCTGGTGCCCCAAGTCATTTATGATAGGGTAATAAAGGCATCTTTTCACCTCCTGGTGAAGAAGGTTCTGTAAGCTCTGTCTGCAATACTCTGATTCTATCCAGATTTTAAATGCACATCTTAAAACAGCTAACAAAGGCTTAACATATTTTTGTTAATATTTCCAGTCTGGATCTTTTCCTTATATTGTGGTTTATAAAGCCCAGCAGACAGTAATTGCAAACAAATGTACTTCAGAAATAATGCCACTAAAATGATGGGAGCTACAAAAGTCATGACAGTTAATTACTACTGGAGATCTTCTGACTTTCCTCAAGCCATGGACTATAGAAGTGTGAAATAAACCATAGAAATTTAGGAAACCATAGGAGTACTTACATCTCTTACATTTTTAATCTACAGTAAAGCATTTTTATTAGGAATCTATGTTTTTAATTAAACAGAACATTTAATTAAGGTGCTTTTTAAGTGGGTGAAACAATTAGTACAAACACTTGAATGAAACATGTCATAATTAGTTTTAATAGAGTGTTAATTGGTACTAGGTTTGCCAAGTTAATAATTACTGCTTATTAAATTTTCAATTAATCATTGTCATTTTGCTTTGAATAAAGATGAAAATTAGATAAACTAATTCAGAGGGAGGATATTTTCCCTTGTTAATTAGAACAGTTAATTTTTTAAAATGGAAATTATTTGTTTTAGTTGTCAGTCTTCTGTTATACATCAGTTGAATCTTTGCACCCTTTCCCCAGCCAAAAATGAAGAGCTAATTTGATACCTTGCAGATTTATAGTCAGACCTGACTGTTTTGGTGTGCGGTATGATTCAGTTATATTTGTCTAGTGCAACAGTTGGTTATGCAAAATCATTATATATATTTGATGAAGTAGATAGACAATAGCTTGAAATTTAGAAATGAGAAGATTTTTAAAAGTCTCTACAGATATTTAGTCCATAAAGGCACATATCCATATAACTCAGCAAATGACTTAAGAAAAAGTAAAACTGGATCATCTGTTACATCATTTTTTAAAAAAAGGTCTATATTAACCTCATTGTTATCTGAGTTACCTTTTCACTATTGGGTTGTATTTTTTACCAGCAAAACAATTGTTTGCACTTACATATGTGTACATGTAAAATCCATTCTCTTCTTTTGTTTTTTTTTTTTCTTTCTGAATGCTTTACATGTGGACTTCCTATATTCATGTTAACCTACAATGTCATGAAAACTAACTTCTGTATGTGTCTGAGTTATTCAGGCAGGTTTCTTGGGAGTGTTTTAACATCTTAATCTGATCTCAGAATCATTTCTGGGGGTGCTAGTCTGGTAAAAAACGTTGTAGTGAAGACCTAGGAATTCCAAAAAATAATCCCAGAAGTGCAAGCTACAGAAAAATTCTCACCCTTTGTATTCCTAAGTGAATTTCACCTATCTGCTAGTGTTTTAGACTGCCAGAACCGCCCACCAATGTGGATGAGAGTAATGCCTGTTTCCGTATAGTTCTGTTAAAAAGTAATCAGCATGCGGGGCCCTGAGCTAACCGAGAGGTGTTGTCTTGTCTGGTTTGGCCTGACCGGCACGCAGAGGAGGCCGTCAACGAGGTGAAGCGCCAGGCGATGACCGAGCTGCAGAAGGCCGTGTCCGAGGCGGAGCGGAAAGCCCACGACATGATCACCACGGAGCGCGCCAAGATGGAGCGCACGGTGGCCGAGGCCAAGCGGCAGGCTGCGGAGGACGCGCTCGCGGTGATCAATCAGCAGGAGGATTCCAGCGAGGTGAGCTTCCCGACGAAAACGAGCGTTTTCGTTAAATGGACTGCTCATTTTCTATTCCAGGAGGTCACAGTGAAAGTGGATGTTGAACTTTAGACAAAGGTCTGGAAAAAAAAAAACAAAAAAACAACTTTAAAACAATTTGGAGGCCGGGTGCGGTGGCTCACACCTGTAATCCTAACACTCTGGGAGGCTGAGCGAGGCAGGAGGATTGCTCGAGGTCAGGAGTTCGAGACCAGCCCGAACAAGAGTAAGACACTGTCTCTACTAAAAAAAAAAAGAAAAAAGAAAAAAATAGAAATTTGGCCAACTGAAAATATATAGAAAAAATTAACCAGGCATGGTGGCACATGCCTGTGCTTCCAGCTACTCGGGAGGCTGAGGCAAGAGGATCCCTTGACCCCAGGAGTTTGAGGTTGCTGTGAGCTAGGCTGATGCCACGGCACTCTAGCCTGGGGAACAGAGTGAGACTCTGCCTCAAAAGTAAGTAAATAAATAAATAAATAAAAAATAAATAATAAATAAATAAATAAATAAATAAATAAATAAATAAAAATAAAACAATTTGGAAGTTGAAGTACTTGTGGCATTGACCAAGAGCTGATCAAATTTTATTTCCTCTTTTTATTGTTTAATTTTTTTTATTTGTATATATTGATGGGGTACAAGTGTAATTTTGTTACATGTGTAGATTGCATGGTGGTCAAGTCAGGGCTTTTAGGGTATCCATCACCCCAATAATGTACATTGTACCCATTGAGGAATTTCTCATCATCCCATCATCCACCCCCCTTCTCCCTGCCCACCCTTCTGAGTCTCTATTGTCTGTCATTCTGCTCACCACATCAATATATGCGTTTCTTTTTGCTCCTATTTATGAGTGAGAACACGCGGTATTTGTTTTTCTATTTCTGGCATGTTGCACTTGAGAAAAAGACCTCCGGTTCCATCCATATTGCTGCAAAAGGCATGATTTCATTCTTTTTAATGGCTGAATAATATTCCATTGTGTTCATTTATTCATTAAAGACCTAAAAGAAAACTCTTTGCCCAAAAAAAAAAAGTTTTTAATATTTTTGATGGGTTACAGGTTACAGTGAAATTCTTATAACTTCCTAGCATTATTTAGAAACTCAAAAGTTTCCCGTGTGTGAGAGAGAACATATATATATGCCTTCTTTCTGATAGAAGGGATTTAATAGATACACTGCGTAAACTATGGTCTCCAAAGACATACTGCATGCTTGGGATTGAAATCCCTTTCTTAGTTATTGGTCCTAAAGTCCAATGCCAAAACAATGTATTTAGCAACTAAATATTTCCAAGAGATCTTGTATATAGTCTATAGTTCCATATTAGTTATGATAATCAGTATTATGGCCATTTCCTAGCATAATATTACTGCCAGAAGTAATATTATTTAGTATTATTCTGGTATAATAATTCCTACACACATACACGCGTACACACTCACGGATAAACTAAATGTCTCAAAGATCTTAGAAGTAACTAAAATACAATATCTAAGGGAATGATTTTTAAAATATAGCCTATAAAATCAGAGCAACATAGTAATACTTCATGCTAATGAATATAGCATCACAATCCTAAACCCCCAAGTAACTTCAGATAAAGAATTACCATTGGAAAAAAAAAAAAAAAAAAAAAAAGAATGAAAATGACTTAGTTATGAAAAAAAAAAAAAAAAAAAAAAAGAATTACCATTGGTTAGTCTCACCCAGCTGAACTTGCAGAGACATGAACTGATAAATCAATGGTCTACCACAATACATATCTATAATTTGTGGGGGAGAGTAAGTATTTAATTTGTACCAGGCTTTTCTGTAGATGAAAGGCCCTGCGGGAATCACCCGATGCCTAGAGTTTCTATTTAATGTGTAGCAGATGAATAACAAGGGCACAAAAGGAATTGATTTTCAACATTTGAAAGTTTCTCAGGAAAAGAGGGACAAAGGGAAGTTTATCTACCCTTTAGCTGCTGACTTTTCCATTGTTGAATTAAACTAGACATAAATTCCAGTTTTATTGGCATTTGTGGCTTAGATATATAAGGACTTTGTATTTTTTAATGTTTAATTTTTTTATGAGCATCTTTTGAAAAGAATTTGTCCTGCTCTATTCAAGTTAGTAATATTGTGAGGCACACTTGTTATCATTAAAACATTATCACTAGCACATGAACATTTTAGGTCTGTTGGGTATGTTAAGAATATTTTGTAGTTCACTGAGTTCTAAAGACAAATGTCTAGGAAGAAATTGTCAATTAAGTCTTTGTATTGGGGTGATAACAGTATCTGTATCTAAAAGCTTTGTGTCTATTCCTAAAACCTATCCAGAAAATATATATGATCTTGACACTAGTATTTAGCATTATAAATTATGGTATATCACACAGTAGCTGTGGTAAGTAGTAGATATGATTGGAAAACCTATGTAAGAATGATCATCTGTAATAATTTTTCTTTCTTTCTTTCTTGGTCTCTGCAAAGGTGGAGCAGGGAGGACTGATCTTTAATATAGCATTCCTTTGTTTTCAGTGACACTTTCCCAAGAATTTTAAGACTATGACAGGGGAAACAGTTTGGAATTCAGAGGGACAAATTTAATTCCTGGCTCCAGCTCTTGCAGTTCTTTGATTTGTGAGAAAGCCACTGAACCTTAAAAGAAGGGTCTTCAGACTTTTTAAACAGGGGGCCAGTTCGCTGTCCCTCAGACCGTTGGAGGGCCATTGGAGGGCCGTTGGAGAGTGCAGCGGACATTCCACACATGCGCACAGTGGGCCCGGGATGAGTGGGCTGCTGAGCAGGACAGGCAGCGGTGGCAAAAACACCTGGCGGGCTGGATAAATGTCCTTGGCGGGGCTGCATGTGGTCTGCGGGCCGTAGTTTGAGGATGCCTGCTCTAAAAGCTTTGGTCTTACCATGAATCGAAGATGAGTGGAAGTATCTTGTGTAGTGGCTAGAAACTTGAGATGTGATCATTTGATCATGTTGTAGGTAAGGAAACTCACCTGGCTGAAGTTACAAAGCTAGAAAATGATAGAGTCTAAACTAGAACTTGCAACATGCTGTCTGTCCTTACATTGTTTCATAACAATGAAATGAAGATCTTTTCATGAGGATCTTTTCATAAGGATCTTTAAGGTAATTTTTGGATGCAGATAAAGATGACTTTGGTCTGGTTTCTTCACTTTAAACTGCAAGACCACTTTTAAAACTTTTAAGATGGAGGAGTCATCCCTTTTCTCCATAGTAATGTAGACTGTTTCCTGAGAGTAGAAGAGAGAAAGATGGAAGAGGATTTCATTTAAATAAACCTGAGGCTTCTCTGGACTTGTGCATAAGTCTGCACGCATATACTAGAAAAGTGGTTTAACTAAGGACTTGACAAAGAAGTAAAAGGTTTAATCCATTAACCAACCCAAAGTTAATGTCATTCATTCCCAAGCAGCGACAATGTCCAAGAACAATCCAAGTGCCTGGTGGTGGGTTCAGTTCAGCCATACCTTTCTTCCAGTTATTGGATTGAATTTGTAGGTAAATGCTTTTTTTCTCCCTCAAAGTGAGGACAAAACTTTGAAGCCAGTGTATTACTTTTCTGCACTCTGCTCTTTTGTCACGCTCAGGAATGTATATCCTTTAATAGAAACACCCTGACAAAAGCTACCTCAGCAGTGATGCTTGCACGTCACCTGAGGTCTACAGAGCTCCCTGAGCCCCTCCTGGACAGAGCCGGGACAGGTCTGGCTTCCCTGGGCTAGGATAGAGCTTCCTATACCAGGCAGCACCATTATTGGCAACCAGGGTAGGGAATCTGTTGTGTGCTGAGAAGACACTCCATTACTTCTCAGAATTTTCATCTATGTTTTTATATTCAGGGGTTTTCTTGAATATCAATAATTTGACTCCAAATAAGGCCCATGTAGCGTTGTGCTTTAGACATTTTATAAATTATTCCTTTTCTTAGAAAAAAGAAAGGTCTTAATTCTTAGAAATGAAAGATCTGGCCATGATAGTAAAAGTATACAATCTCCTTACATGTAAGAGCTACTGATTTTAAAACTGTATTTAGAAATTAATGGGCATTCTTTAAAAATACTGTGTTTGTGACCTGCCCAAACTAGTTTATTATTTGTTTCATGTAACTAAATTACTCACATCCATTCATGCATTTATTCTTTCAACAACAAATCATTGCGCTCCTATTCTGTATCAGGGACAGTGCTGGCATTGAGGGTACAGCAGTCCCTGCTTCATGTGGATTGCAATTTACTGGAGGCGTCAAGTAACTGCACTGTAAGAGTCATCATAAAGGGTGATGTGAAGGTTTCTGGGGAAAAGTTTTCATCTGGTTCTTAAAGATGACCAGAAACTGGTCAGCAGCTGCCCACCACCCTTTCCCTCCATGACCTTTTATCACTGCTTTTGCAGGGAAGATGAGGAGGGGAGCTTTGCCAGGTTGGAAAGCAGGGCAGTTCTGTGGCTGATGAGTCTTTTGGAAGGGTCACTCACACTGCAGTGTGCAGAGAGATTAAAAGAAGCAAAGAGGAGGGGGCCGACCTGTGTCAGGAGCAAGATGGATAGAAAATGGTTGGATGAGGATGGTTGGTAGTGGGGCTGGGTGCAGGAAATCGGATGTATTGGCTGCACACCCAGCGAGATAGAATGGGCAAGACATGGTGATTGATTCTCTGTCAGGAAGGAAGAGGGAGTCGTGGTTTTCAGTGGGCATACAGGGTTTGGGACATGCACATCAGGTGATCTTACTTGAACCACTTTCAAAATTTTTCTGCCTTTGATCTGCCCACGGGATGTGTAGGGGTGGTGGAGAAGGTAACTTTTGCTCATTTCTTGTGCATAAACAACACAAGTGAAAAACATTTAGAAGCTCGAATCAATTATTTACTCCAATGAGAGTGATAGATCTTCTCTGCAGACTGGAAAGATTAAATAGAGCACATAGGCTTAAGTTCATCCTGTGTAATGTGAAAACCAGGAGAGTACTCTGAAGGTAGGGTGTAGGATGGTGTTTACACCTGTTGGCCCCTTATAATTATTAAGAGAGTCTCCCTCTACTCTCAAGTGTCCTGATTTAGGTCAGTTTTATGGTCCCCCCCACGCAAAGGCCATGTTCACAGCTGATTAGCTAATCATCTTGCTAGCACAGCTCAGAGGCAGATGGGTGTGACAGAATATGAGAGGAGGACCCAGAAGACTTGAATTCTGTCCCCATCTCAGGGGTCATTGGTGATTCATTTTATTCCTGTCAGCCTCCATCTCTCCCTAAAGAATGAGATGTTATTCATTTACAGGGTTATTGAGAAGATTTTTTGTTTTTACATAAACAACTTATAGTGTTTTGAGAGCTATAAAACAAGGTGTTATCATCTGCTAACATTCCCCACAGGTTTTGATCATGATGTGTGCTAAACTGTGCTGACTGAAACAATATTTTTCCCCCTTTCCTCTATTTTAAGCCAGCAACCATGTAGGCATCTACCCATCTCTTATCTAGATCATGTGTAATCTATATAATCCAAATCTATAACAATATATATGTGGATAGATTCACAAATTATTTCTCTCTCTCCCCCCTATTCATAGGGATTCTTTTTTTTTTTTTTTTTTTTTTTTTTTTTTTTTTTTTTTTTTTTTTTTTTTTGAGACAGAGTCTCGCTTTGTTGCCCAGGCTAGAGTGAGTGCCGTGGCGTCAGCCTAGCTCACAGCAACCTCAACCTCCTGGCTCAAGCAATCCTCCTGCCTCAGCCTCCCAAGTAGCTGGGACTACAGGCATGCGCCACCATGCCCGGCTAATTTTTTGTATATATTAGTTGGCCAATTAATTTCTTTCTATTTATAGTAGAGGGGTCTCGCTCTTGCTCAGGCTGGTTTCTAACTCCTGACCTTGAGCAATCCGCCCGCCTCGGCCTCCCAGAGAGCTAGGATTACAGGCGTGAGCCACAGCGCCCGGCCTATTCATAGGGATTTTAAGAAGGAATCTGGGCTTCAGAATCAGTACCACCATTCTAGGCCTAGCTTGGCTGTTTCTATGTTTCTTCTGAACTGTTTGGGTTCCCTACAAGATACCTCTGAATTCTTCTCTTTATGATTTCTGAATTTAGCCTTTGTCTTTCTACCTCACTTTTCATATCTGTATCGAGCTAGTAATGCCCATTCTGCTTAGAAATACCAGTGCTCCGAAAGGTTGGCAGTAAAGGAAGAAAACATTGTATAAGGAGGAGAGAAGAGTTAAAAACATATAATTGGGTAGATCAGCAGGAAGAAGACATGGAGGCAGGAATGAATAACATAGGGGCTTATTGTAGACGTGCCATATGACTAACCCAAACTGGGATGCCTCTTGGAGTAAATGAGGGTGCTCTTGCTGGGACATGACCAGTGCTATAAACCGGCTGTTCCAGACACACAGGAACCCGAGGTCAGCAGAGTTATTGGGGGTTGCATGAAGTTGGTTTTGCCTGAGATGAAATAAGATGACCTTCAATGAGCATTTAACCCTGTACCAGGCACGGTACAAAGTGCTATCTATACTTTAGCTCATTTACTTCTCACATAAAGTCTGATAGAGAAGATAGTGTTTTCTTCCTTTTGCAAGTAAGACAGCTGAGTCTAGGGGTGGGGAGGTTAGGCTACTTGCTCAGTGTCTCATAGTCAGTCCTCAGAACCCACATTGTCTGGCTTTCATGTCACCTTCTTCATAGCTGCATGGCAGTAGTAGGATTTTTTTTTTTCCTCGTTGTGTACTGTTGGATTTATTTCTTCATTGGACTTCCTTCATATTATTTCTGCTTAGTTCTCTAATTTTTCTTGGGTTTACAGACTAATAATTGTTATTTTATTTTATTTTTGAGACAGTCTCACTCTCTTGCCTGGGCTAGAGTGCCATGGCATCAGCCTAGCTCACAGCAACCTCAAACTCCTGGCCTCAAGCAGCGATCCTCTTGCCTCAGCCTCCTTGGTAGCTGGGACTACAGGCACCAGCTACCATGCCCAGCTAATTTTTTTTATTTTTTAGTTGTTTGGCTAATTTCTTTCTATTTTTAGTAGAGATGGGGGTCTCGCTTTTGCTCAGGCTAGTTTCGAACTCCTGCGCTTAAGAAATCCTCCTGCTTCAGCCTCCCAGAGTGCTAGGATTACAGGTGTGAGCCACCACGCCTAACCAATTGTTATTATTAACAGAGTGACACTGAACTTGGGGCAGATACCTAAGCAGTGTGATGTTTTCTATACTTCCTCTTTTTATAATGTATTATTTCACTCAGAATGTAAGCTGCATTAGCCTAAATCAGAAGTTCATCTTAAACTGTTTTTTTTTTCTGTATTTCCATTTCCTATATGTGTATATATAAAGGTTTTTTTCCAGTAAACACTGTTAGATTGCGGCCATTTCCAAAGAAACTGATATAGCTCTTCTTTGAGATCCACAACTTATACTAGTTTAGATGATTGAAGCAGGAAATTGGAAGTGAGCATAGAAACAGATAATAAATAATTGTACTGTTCTAATAGTTTTGAGTTCTAAGCCACTAAAGTGATTTTTCCCCAGATTAAAACAGCCTTTAATCATTATTCTCATATAGGTGCAGAACTACAGTTATATCGAAGTTGGGCAGTTTTATGACTTTTAAGCAGAAACAGTACTCAAATCTTTATGCTTTGTATTTCCAGGGCCTTCTAAGCCTTGATAATGGAAGTCACTCTGAGAGATTCATCTTCATTACTCCTTTCAGAGTTAGTAGAACCAACCCCAGTGGCATCTGTGCAGGATGTCCCAAGCCATGGAAACACCACCTGTGTAGACTATGAATAGAACGTAGCAGCCTTGCAGCATTAAAAACCTTGTGTTGCTCACCTCTTGGAGATTTGGTTTTCTTATCTGCAGAATTGTGATAATGTTTATGTGACCTGCTTTGCAAGGTGATTAAGAGGTACAAATGAGATGAATAGGAGTATTTTACTTAAAAAAAGTTACCTTGCAAATGAGCATTGTGACTATGTAAGAGAGAGAAAGAGAGAAAAGAAAAAAAAAAAACAGCTAAGAAATGATTTTGGGCCGGGTGCGGTGGCTCATGCCTGTAATCTCAGCGCTTTGGGAGGCCGAGGTGAGAGAATCGCTTGAGCCCACCAGTTCAAGTCCAGCCTGGGCAACATAGCAAGACCTCATCTCTGCAAAAGATTTAAAGATTATCCATGTGTGGTGGTGTATGCCTATAGTTCCAGCTACTTAGGAGGCTGAGGCAGGAGGCTCTCTTGAGCCCATGAGTTTGATGTTGCTGTGAGCTATGATGACACCAGTGCATTCTACTCTTGGCAATGAAGCAAGATCCTATTTCTAAAATATAAAAATAAAAAAAGGAAATTATTCTAACAGTAAGGGTGGTGAGGCAATTAAAGTAGGAACTATATGAGACTGAAAAGGAAAGAAGAGAGACAACAGTAGTAAAGTCTGTGGAGTTTGGTGCTGATCTGTTGCATGGGCTAAAGAAAAGAGGGGTTTGCAAGAGTCTTGGGGCTGAGTGTTGCTAGTGACTAAAATGGACAGTATGTTTAGGGTTTGGGTAATACTGAATTAGAGGAGCGACCTGGTAGAGCTACATACAGAACAGGCAGTTGAAAGAGCGTGCAAAAGCTCAGGAAAGAGATGAGTGAGGAAAAACAGGTTTGAGAATCCTTTGCGTACAACTGATGATCGAAACCATGAGCTCTGACAAGGAAGGGCTTAGGAAAGAAAAGATATTTGTCTTCTCTGTGCTAGTATCCCCCCACCTGCTTGCCAAATATTTAAAGGGGAATGAACCAACAAAGTTACAGTGCAGGAAAGAGAATTGTAGTACTATCTAGGAAATCAAAATTAGAGAAAGTTTCAACAAGGGGCATTTAAAATGGGGAAGTGATCATCAGTGGTGAATCTTCAGAAAGTGTGAGGGCAGTGAGGATGGAGAAAAGATAATTAGTCACTAATGACATGTAAGGGAAGTAAGTTAAAGTTCTTTCTCTGTAGCTGTCAGTGCCTGTGTGTGAAAGCACTTAGTTTGAGTGGGCCCATGAGCTCTCTAATTCTAAAGGTTGTCATGTGCTGGGTCTGGAGCAAGGATTGTATCTACGTCTTGATTTTTTCCAGCGGGAGGAGGTGGTGTTAGTACTTGCTATTTATTCAGGACCTACTGAGCTGTGCTTAGCACTGACCATAATCCTAAATAACCATGCAGTTGCTGTTCCTGCCTTATAAGTTCTGTTGCTCCAAGAGGCTAAGTATATCTTGCCTATGGCTCTAACGTCACTTAGTGATGAAGTTGGAAATGAAATGCAGGCTGGCTTGACTCCGAAGCCTGTGCATTTCTGTTACACACCATGACACTTTGTCTTTGGTGCCTCCAACTCCTAGTCCAATCTCTGTCCACTTTGAGGAGTTAAGTGCTCTTCTAATCTATTCCTGCAACAATGGGATCTAAGCAAAGATCTGAGATTGACAAAGTATGGTATTTTGGAAAGAGTATTTGATTTGTGATCCAAACATTTGGGTGAATCAAACCTTGGCTATGTAATTTTATATCTCTGTGACTTTGGGCAAGTCTTTTACTGAGAAAGTTATTTATTTGGGCACCTCAGTATTTCCTAAGCTGCAAACGTGTGTGAAATGGTTTGAAACTGTCAAGTGCAAGACAAGTATAAGATGCTGCGGCCCTATTGTGAATTTAAGTCACTGTGTTGTCTTCTGTAGAGTTCTTTACATTTTGTAAGTTTTAATTATCATCATTCTGTTTATATTCATTAAGCATTGATTGTGTGCAAGGACTTCTGGATAATTACAGATGTGTAAGACCTAGAGAAACTTAAAGTAATTTGGGAGAAAATATTTTCTCTCTCAGAAAAACAATGTTCAACAGCAAGAACCAGAAGTGACATATTTTATCAGTAGGACAGAGGGACCATGATCTTTGCATCAAAAATAACAATATAAAGGAAATAATTTATTTTCTTGGGGCCAAAGAACATTGCTGATATAAAGCAAAGTGTCGAAAATCTTTCATATGCAGTTTTGGCATTCGAAAGCTTCAGTCTGTCCATGTATAGCCTTGTGTTGGATCTATTTAGAAAAGGGGAGATTTGTGTTGAAACTCAGTCCTCATCTGACTCACCCCCTAACTTTGGCCAATTGACTTGTTCTTGTTTCTCAGATAGGGAAATATTCTTTGCCAAAAAGGGAATAATTTTATCACAAATAAAGGAAGGCTGTAAAGTGCCATGAGCTTTGGGAATGAAATTTGCTATAGCATGGCTCTTCATGAGCTTTCTATGCTATTGTAGTAATTTCAGTCACTAGAATCACTCTTGAGAGGTCTGGAAGGGAAGCTCAGTTATTAAAAAAAAAAAAATTAAACAAATAAATAAAACAACAATTAGGTAATGCTAGCCTGAATATAAAAAGCACAAATTGAAAAATGTACATTGGGTTAAGCCATTGACCGCCTTTGTCCCTGCCCTTACGGATGTACCTCTGGGTGTTAGACACAGTTTGCAATTCCTACCTCTGTGAACAGCAGAAAGCTTAGAAACTTAAAATGATCCAAATTGGAGTACTCACAAGATCTTGTACCTTCCCCTGTTCCCAGAATTGTGACTGTTCAGGGACTGAGTGCCCCTGGTGAGGCATCAGTCTTGCAGGTATGGATTAGTTAACAGGAAATTCAATAGATAAATTCTATATTAATGGAAATTACTTTTTCAGTTTTCTAATGAGTTTTTAAAAAGGCATATGCACTTTGGAGTTTTTGTTAGTTGAACACTCACCGACGTTCCCTGCATGTTCATTGTAGTGCAGTGTCAAGAGAAATAAAAATTTGCAGATTTTTTTCCTACTTGATCATTTAAATTGCTCTTTGTTGTACCTTCCTACAGCTGAAGGCTGTTTTTGTCCCAGTGGTGGGTGGTAAATGAATAGGATTGAACAACCTCAGGATGAAACTAGAGGTAAAACTAGCCAGACTCCTTAAATCCTGGATCAGAACCAGGCAATACTAGGCAAGAAGGCTCAATTCCCAGCGGCTTCATGATCCAAAACATCTGTTTCTGTAGTTGGCACAATTCCACTTTTTTGTTTGTAAAATTGTTCCCATCTTTGAAAACACTTTAAAAAATAAAGAAGTCCCCATTCTGTCTCCTCTTTCCACTTCCCAACACATACATTTGTAATTACCTGGTTTAGTCTGTGTGTTTAATCAGTTTAAATTGAGAATGTTGCGTACATCTGATTTCAATCTGAAGGAGCCATTGAGTATTGGGCAGTTACCACCCTCGTGTCTGCCAAAATGTGCCTTTGCCAGAAAACGGATAGGACTCACACCAGGGTATTTCCTAAAGAAGCCACTTGACTCAGATTAGATGTTTAATTTCCTTAAAATATTGTTTTGGATTTGAGTCTCTGTTCTCTAATTGGGATATTCTGATGTAATTTAGGAATATCGCTTATTCGCTGAGTTTGTTCCAGGATCCAGCTGGCATTATTCTAAAAGCGCAAACCTCAGGGAAGTAAACTCCGCTCTGAGAGTGGGGTGTCATCCCTCACTGCTTTGAAGGGTGGGCCAGGCCCACGTGCGTTCACATCTTTGTGGAGCCATTATACATGCAATGCAGTTATATTAATTTTGGGAGAAAAGGGCTTTGAGTTACGGGAGTGAAACCTCTGATCAGAGGTTCACGTCTTCTGAGATATTAAATTAATTGAAATAGAAAAAAATTGCTTCATTCTAGGAGCAGTTATTCATTTTAACTTCAGTTTACTTTGTTGTTGTTGTTGACACCGGGTCTGCCTGTGTCTCAACAGTGTTGCCCAGGCTGGCATACACTGGCCCCGTGATAGCTCACTGTGACTTCAAATTCCTGGGATCAAGCGATCCTCCTGCCTCAGCCTCCCGAGCAGCTGGGATGACAGGCACATGCCACCATGCCCAGCTAACTTTTTTTTTTTTATTTCCCAGTCCTTGAGGGACTAACTTTTTAAAAACACTTTTTGGAAAGAAGGGTCTCTCTATGTTTCCCAGGCTGATCTCGAACTCCTGGCCTGGTGTGATCTCCTGCCTCAGCCTCCCAAAGTGCTGAAATTATAAGTGTGAGCCACTGCACCCATCTATTTTACTTATGAATGAACACATTAACCAAGTTTCTAGAGTTCCTCATCTACGTTTACTTAAAACACCTTTCATTGGTTAAAGTTTGAGATCTTACATTTTTGTTTTGTTTTGCTTTTCATTGTTAAACTGTAATCCCTTTTCTTTCTTCTTTTTCTTTTTTTTGTTTGAGCTTTATTGCTTAAGGACCATACTTTCTTTTTTTTTTTTTTTTTTTTTTTGAGACAGAGTCTTGCTTTTGTTGCCCATGCTAGAGTGAGTGCCGTGGCGTCAGCCTAGCTCACACCATCCTCAAACTCCTAGGCTCAAGCAATCCTTCTGCCTCAGCCTCCTGAATAGCTGGGACTATAGGCATGCACCACCATGCCCGGCTAAATTTTTCTATATATATTAATTGGCCAATTAATTTTCTTTCTATTTATAGTAGAGACGGGGGGGGGGGGTGTCACTCTTGCTCAGGCTGGTTTCGAACTCCTGACCTTGAGCAATCTGCCCGCCTTGACCTCCCAGAGTGCTAGGATTATAGGAGTGAGCCACCACGCCGGGCCCATAATTTCAATAAGAACATAGAGCTGTGCTCTTTCTACAGGCTTGAAACCAGAGTTGATGATTTTACAGGCTTACAGCATGTGCAAGCCTCTAGGAGCCCCTTTATTTGTTAGCAAAGTTAGGATACTGCTAAAGGTTCCCTATACATTTTGCATAGTGGTAAAGCCGCACACCTCAGGGTGATGGGCTGACGATCCACAGGGGAATTTTCAACAGGCCCATGAGCTCACCCTGAGTCACATAACTAGCACGCTGAAAGCAGAACAAATGTAGAGAACGTGGTAGAAGGACCTGTGAGATCTACCTGTGTCTGGGCTTTAAAAGTCTGTTTTAATTGTGATATAACCACATACCATCAGCTGCTTGGGGTTGTCAGAGTGTAGCCAGAAGTTTGTTTCACAAGAAAACAGTCAAAACCAATGAAGATAAAGGAGTAAAAACTTGAATGGCATAAAGCTAAGAGCACTTGATGTAGCATTTCACAATGGGGTTGGCCTTGACAAAGAAACTGGGCACACTTTAAACACCTAAATGAACATTTGAAGTGGCTTTCTGAGGTTCGCCACCTCCTGGCAGGGCCCTGAGGGTTATCACAATTCGTTTCCTCCTCCTGCTGCCTTCTTCCCTGGGCACTCTCTGCCGCAGGTGCTCGTCCAGCCCTGATTCAGGATGTGACTGTCTTAAAGTTTAGATCCCAGAGACAACTCCATTTCCACTTTTCTCACATCTTGCAAAACGCCACCGGGGGCTGGCAGCAGACTTCTGGGGTCGGAGTTCTGTGCTGCTCATTCACAGACGAGCCCCAGTTCCCTCTGCTTTTCTGACTTCCCGGAGTTGCAAAGGCACAAAGTAGCTCCATCAGCTGGGGAGCATCGTCTGCAAGCAGAATTAGTGTTTGCCACGTTTGAGTGTTCCTCATTTTTCAAAGCCAAATTAGTCACAGTCTGATTCACTCATTTCACAAATACTAATCGAGCACCTACTGTCTACCAGGCATTATTCTGGGTGCTTGGGATATATCAGAGGAAAAACAAACCAAGGATCCTGCCCTCTTGGGAGCAGAGATAAAGGAGATTGTGTTAAGCCTGTCCTAGCCTTTGGTTGTAAGGTAAACCGAGTAACTGCAGTGGGAAGAAATAAACGCACGAGAGGTTGGAGTGCCTTGCCTCACTCTGTCTAGTCAGTGATGGAGCAGGGAATGGAGCCCTTTACTCCATTTCTTCAAATCCAATATAGGGTTCTAGTAGTTTCCTGAGAGTATCTAGAAGGAAGAAGCTTCTGCCCAGAGCGATGCCTTGGTGTCTGACCATTGTGGTATGGGTACTACAAGGGCAAAAATTTGCATATAGTGATTGCTAGTGAGCATAGGTGAATAGGCAACTTAGATGTAACGATAAGCAAACCTAAAAAGAAAGGATTTTATAGTAAAAACCAAAAAGGTCTTTAGCCACTTTGTTCCATGCCGTTAACAGTTGCTGGCAGGAAAGTTTGGACAATCTCGGCACCAAAACCTGCACCTTTTCTGTGTGTAGCGTGAGAACCCACACCCACAATACGCCTGGCTTTTTCATCCTGACTGCATAGTGTTTGAAAATGAGGGTACAGTGCCGCCTAGCATATTTATCAGACTTCCGCCTCACAGGGTATTAATGTGGGATCTTGTTTTCTTCCACCATCTCCTTTAGAGCTGCTGGAACTGTGGCCGTAAAGCGAGTGAGACGTGCAGTGGCTGTAACACAGCCCGCTACTGTGGCTCGTTTTGCCAGCACAAAGACTGGGAGAAGCACCACCACATCTGCGGACAGACCCTGCAGGCCCAGCAGCAGGGAGACACGCCTGCGGTCAGCTCCTCCGTCACGCC